>NC_142143.1:21672878-21824393 GCF_024610735.1 Ursus americanus | reverse complement strand
AAGACTCCACTTGTAGGTGTTGAGTCTTCTCTCTGGAGTTAATTTCATGAGAACAGACAGATTTGGTGACACAGTACTGCCAGTGGGAGGTCTGGCCTGGGCCTTGGGGGCGGGTTACAGCTTCCATGGGTCCACTGACAGTAAAAACACGAGTTCAGAGAGCAAGGGTGCCTTAGGGCTCACCGGGACTGGAGGCTGGACTGCAGCAGGAATGAGCTGCGGAGGAAGTGGGTAGGGCAGTATCCTGTAGGGACCAGTGAAAGAAACCAAAAGGCAAATTAGGGTTTCTACCCTAGCTAGAAAATAATTCCAAACTGGGAGGCCCCTCGTTAGGTCTTGTAAAATAGTACACTCATATGGAGATGGTACCTGTATTTCCTCAGGTAAATTAATAAAAATTATCCAGGTAAATTAATAAAATTAGTTTAATAATTTCCCGGTTTAAATAAATTTTGTTAAATATGAAAAAAATCAAACAGACCTAAAAAGTCTTTTGCCTCAAAGAATGGTTTATAATCAAACTTTATCCTTAACGAACAGTAGCTCTAAACACAGGTAACAGTGATGCAATTATATTTAAATAGAAAAACAAAATAAAATAGGAAAAGGTTGGGGTAAAATTCTGTTTTAAACTATTACTGACTGGCAGTACTCTTTAAAAGGCTTAAGTAATTACAGAAGAGAAATTCAATGATTCAAGGCACTCTTACTAAATGTCTTCAGGCTACTTTTTTAAGAGCTTAAAATACTTAAACCTTTCCTTTATGTTCATGTATTGAATGATTTTAATATTCCAAGAATTGGCTCATGGCGTAAAACCTCACCTACTTGGTATGTACGTATGTGTTTCCTTTAGGATATTATCAGTGAAACAAAGGAAAATGGACATCGTTAAGTATCCTTTCCCACTCAAATAAAAATTAAACTATGAATATAAAGAAAAAACGTAATTTGAGATTAGAGCTTTAAATGGAAAATTGATTCTGTTGAACAAGTATTTACCAACTGCCAGTTCGGCATGTGCAGTCTGGCCGGGTGTGAAGGGCTGCAGCGGGGCCACACCTAATGTGATGTAATAAAATCAAATATCTTTTATCCCACCAGCTGAAAAGTATAAAACCACTAACTGAATTTAGTTATAACCCAGGAAAAAAATTCACAAAAGTCTACAAATAGGTTTTTACTGGATGTCAGAGTCTAAAATGCAGCCTTTAAACTTTGCTTTATTCCAAGAGGTGCTAAAACTGCATGGCTTTTGGTTTAAATGCACCAGATACGTAAGGCAGATGCCGAGTTCTCTCCTCCAAACAAGGAAACTGAAGATACCACATATGCTCTATGCTCTATGCCTATGAAGGGAACATTGTCTCTATCCTTATTTTCTTCTTGAGAAAAACATTTCCTAAAGATGTCAGTAAATAACTAAAAGCCAGGGTGATGACTTAGCTTCCTAACATGAACAGAAAGGTGCGGCATTTTCCAAGCCTTGCATTATTCTTTTTGAAATTTTTAAAAATGAGGATTTAATTGATATTTTTTTTTAAATAGCAGCTTTTAAATCTTTTCTACTAGGAACGGTTTCCACCTACCTGCTTATAAATTTAGATCTGAATATTAACAAACATTATTCTCTATTTCTTCAGAACACTTAATGAAAAACGAAAATGATTTTAAATGATGATTGTTAGGTTAGGGTTTCACTTGCAAGAATTCTGACACATATCGATCCGACATGAGCTACCCAAACGTCCATAAGATGTATGTGATAACATTTATCGTCTGCGATCTCTGGGGCTTTGAAGAATGCTCCACAGAGCTCTACGCTTATAAATATGTAGACATGGGTTTGGATGTGAATGTGAGGAAGGGCCTCCTACAAACATTCACACACACACGGAAACAGGATGCTACAGCAGGTCTTTTAAAAATCTTCCAGAATCAAGAATGCTAGTTTGGTCAAATGCAGCTGGTTATACTAAATTTGTTCCTTTTGATGATAAAGAGCAGAGATGGCCACTTCTGAACATGAAAAAGCACTCGTTAGCATTTATGGGTTTGGGAGGGACTGCTGGGTCCCTGGAGCACCAGGCGATGTACAGACCCCATGAGCCCAAGAGCCAGAAGTCCCATGCACAGGAGGGGTGTGCCTGACGTGGCACCCCGAAAGGAGGCCCTTCACATGCTGCCCTGAGAGCTCTGCCTAGTGATTCTCAACCAAATGTCTCAACCTCTCAGTCAGCGGGCTAGCCAATGGGAAAAATTTAATAGGATATGAAAATAGGATTGTATTCTAAGATACAAAACAGAAAAGACCAAACATTAAAATGTCTACTTCCCAAACAAAAATGGTTTTGTTGTTGTTTTTTTTAAGTATGCAGAGGTAAGCTGAGAACATTTGAATATTACGCAGCTCAGAGTAAAATGGGTCATGATTTCACACACATTCCAAAGATCAATTCAGTATTGTCCAATGGAAAAAAGGCTGAGAACCACTTTGTAGCTGTAACAGTGCCTCTCCTGGCTATCCCTCCCACGCTTGCATAAAATGTATACAGAATATCGTGCAAATCAGACTCAAATATTTCTCACAAGTGAAGCACATGAACCTTTGAGAACTTTTGGAGACAATGGGTTGACTAGCCCATGGACATGGGGAAGTACGAGATGGGGAAGAATAACACTGATATATACACGTGCGTATATATATATCAATTTACCCTTTTCCTTCTTCCTGTAAAAGCAAGTTAACACAGACACCTGGGATGAAAGCCAAAACTCACATGGGACAGATTTTAACTGCAGACTTTAAAAATCAGGTATGTTTCTCATTTTAGGACAATGTTTGCACGTCAACGGGTCACAAGGCACAGTGAATGAAGTGTAAGAGACAAGATCTCAGGAGTCATTAGACATCACAGATTTTTCTGCATTGCCAGGACACAGTACCTGTAGCTACTGACAACACTTTGCAACACATTACATAGCGCAAGTTCAGGAAAGAAAATAACCATTTGTAACCTTACATTATGAACCTGATGGATGGCTGAGAAAGGAAATCCAGCGTTCTGATTCGTCCATATCTCACAGACAGACGACTGCTGATATAAACAGAAAACTATCTCATCTTGTCAATATTTAGAACATGGCAGCTACCAAGGTAGCATCAAGGAAGGGAAGGAGGAAAATAATAAAAAGCAAAGAATCACATTTCTTAAACACACACACACACACACACACACACACACACACACACACACATACACACACACTCAAAAAATGTTTTAGGATGCCCAGGTCTAATAATTGGCTTCCAACTCATTCTTTTGTTTAAAAGCATTTTGGGTTGGCTGGGAAGGAAAAAAAAGACCATTTAGGCATTAGTTTTATATTAAGGGAGATTACCAATAAATTCGCATCTTGGAAAAAGCAAACTGTTTTACATTTGCCAAAGACAATGGAAATACCTTCCCTCTTCACATCATTCATTTCAGAGGATAAATATTTTCATGGAGTTCAAGAAAGATGGGAAAAAGACTAGAGCAGAATAAATATTTTTGTTTTCTTATCTTCGATGACCAAAAGCAAACCATGTAATAAAATGACTTTCCGGACTTAGTCATTGCTCCATTTGATAAACCTAGAAGATCCTTCTCCCTCCAGAGTTCTCAAGGGCAGAACTGTGGTTGACAAGGGGGGAAGCATCATTTGGTCACTCGGCAGTGGAAGGGTATGGTGGGGGAGGTGGCAGGAAGGATTCTAGGGCAGGGAGCGGTTGGGGTCAGGAAGCCGGGGTCTGTTACTAAAGCAGACACTTTGGGGAGCAGCCCTGGGGAGCCCATAATGAGCTCCATCATCCCGACTCTCCACCACACCATTAACAAGCTAAGAATTAACAATTATTAAAAGGCAATAATGTTTGCTTGCTTAGAACCAAATGCCAAGCTAACCCCCCTCCCAGGAGTTACAGCAGAAACCACCAAATAAACCGAAGAGACTCCTGGCTTGATCTTTATAGAGCTCTTTTCCTGAATTCCATCATTCTAAAAGACACCATGAAATTGAATCACAGAAAATGGCAGCATGCCTAAACTTACTCAGTAAGCACCGTGAACATCCCCAGAATTCACAAGCAGGCCGTACAAAGATCATGCAGGAAGGAGATAAGAACATAACCACAATATGGTTTAGAAGCCCGGCAAAGAACAATCGCATCAGCAAATGAATTATGGAAAAGAAACTTATCCCTGGCTAAACGTTTTCCCTACCTCCACCCTCCCAGAAACGCTCACCAGAAATTTAACATCTCTCTGTCCGGTGACAGTGGCATCCC
The DNA here is from genome assembly GCF_024610735.1 of Ursus americanus. Classification (NCBI taxonomy): domain Eukaryota; kingdom Metazoa; phylum Chordata; class Mammalia; order Carnivora; family Ursidae; genus Ursus; species Ursus americanus. The sequence goes on along the minus strand of NC_142143.1, from coordinate 21,820,063 downwards.
CCGCTCCCCAGACATCTTTGCTTTCCATCCCTTCTGTCATCTGGATGGCTTGCTGGGGACAGATTGTTAGGTAATTGGCATTCTGTTAAGGAAATAAGATCCCTGGGGTCTGACCGAAGGCAACTCCAACCACCTCCCACTTAAACCAGCTCTGCTACTCTCAGTTCCCTCTCTAGACTTCACTGCTTTCTCTCCACACGGGATCTTCCTCTTCCTACCTTTCAAAAATTCAATCTCTAGCAAGTTAAGTCTTGTGCCCATTCCACCTCCAGCCTCCAGCCTCACCTACACCAGCTGCCGTCTGATTTAAATACACGACCTCCATGCTTTGGTGGGGTTACATTCTTAAGTGGCAAAAACAGGCATGCCGGCGGGTACCTTTTCACCTTTTCAGTATGCTCTCCCACAGTTCTGAGCTCATTCTTTCACAACTTTCACAGACTTATTTTTTTTTTAAAGAAGATTTATTTATTTATCTGAGAGAGAGAGGGGGGGGGAGAGAGGCAGAGGGAGAGGGAGAGAAAAATCTCAAGCAGGGTCCCCACTGAGCACGGAGCCTGATGTGGGGCTCAATCTCACGAGCCTGAGACCATGACCTGAGCCAAAATCAAGTCTGCCGCTTAAGCGACTGAGCCACCCAGGTGCCCCAACTTCCACAGGCTTTTAATGCTAGAAGTAACCCAGGAACCACTTGTCATTTGACAGGTGAAGAACCGACATTCAGAAAGGGTAAGTGGCTTGCTCAGGTGACACAAGGGAGTGTCACAACACGTCAGCCTGCTGGGATGGCTGGGAAGGAGTGCCAGTGCGGCACTGACCTCACAGGAAGGCAAAGGAGGCAAAGGGAGTCTCCTGTTACATGAACTGGTTTTACCGACCCTGGAACAAGTATATGTAAGCAGCACCAGTTTTCAGGAACAGTCTCAACTCCACTGGGGCTCCAAAATTGTTATTCCCCAAAGGGGCCAGCCCAGTCTCCCCTCCCTGATGGGTACCAGGCCACCCGACATTTGGGGCAGACCTCATAACTTCCTAGTCACTTTGAGTCACTAAGAATCCATTTTGTATAAAACGCCAGTGTCATCGGATTCAGATGTCACCCTCCCTCACCCTAGGCCAGGCTTGAGGCTTAAAAAAACCCAGGGTGGTTAGAAGAGGCTTGATTTGTACTTTGTCCTCCTCTCCTTCGTTCTTCCACTAGGAGTAGGGAGGAGTGGGGTGGTGTGGTCCATCGTGGATACCCACCACCCCAAGCTCTACCTCCTTCATGCCCTTTGTTGGGGAGGAGAGTACAGGAGAAGGACAAGGGCCTCTTTTCTTATCCGGCTATGGTTGAATTCTCTGACGGCTTGCACTGCTTCCCAGGGTAACGCTAACATGGCCTCCGATGTCCTCTTGTAGGGGGTGCAACCATCCTGTCCCACCCAGGTTCTACTGTGTATCTGTGTGAGATCTTTGGAGGGCTTTGCTGGGGAAGGGGTTGGGGGTCCCCACTGTGCAGTTCCTGTTGTGAGAAATATGTCGCCAGCTTGACTTCCTCCAACCTCTACTCAGCCCTCCTACAGCCCATGCTCACCCACTGGCTGGGACACAGGGGAGCGGGTATAACCCGGCCTCCTCCTGCACCCCGCCCACATCACACATACATACAGCCTGGCCATGCAGGGCAGGCTGCTCTGTGGCCACATCCCTCTCTGCTGGGACATATCCCTCCAGTTCTCTCTTCTTCAGCTCAGGTTGGCACATCTGCCTATCAGAAGTCCGACTGTAGAATGAGATGCCAGTTTCCCCTTCTGGGAGGTTCCCCCACTCTGCATGAGCCTTCCTCTTAGAGCTCTTCCCACTAGGCTCTGAGTATATGGGGACACCTCTCTCTTCTTCCGTGTACTCTCCTCAGTGGCTGAGACAGTTCTCTGCCCTTCCCCAACACCAGTCTTCTGCCTGTCCACATAGGCAGCTGACTGCGGCTGGGTTCACCACTTTCTGGTCAATCCTGAACAGGGTAGCTGCCTCCATTATCGGCAGATTTCTCTTGAGAATGTTCAGTACTTAGTATCTATAGGAAATTTCCCACTTAAAGTTTGTCACACGAATATTATCTTCCAATAGTCAGAGAGAGTTACCAGAGAGTTGAGGGAAGAGAGGGTCTCATGCATCACTTAGTTTATTCTTTAAAATTCACATAAAATTTTTCTCAATAAAGAAAAAAAACTCTCCTCTAGGCATATACCCTGAAGAGAGTTTGCATGTGCCTTATATACATTTTAAAGATGTTACAATAACTATTTTCATTTATAAGCTATGTCTTACACTTAGAAAAAATAAAACCTCTATAAGTTCCAGCAATTAATTGACTCAACGCAAAGGGTAAAAAGTCAGATTTTTAAAAAAAGAGTTGAAAATAAAGGCAGTTAATTGTGTTTTAGTTGTGGAGGTTGTTGAAGAAAATGCTGATACATTTCAGATATCACAGTAATTCTGTTGGCAGTAAATAATTTATCAGGCTCAAAGAGCAGTTACTCTAGGTGGATTCGCTAAAACTGGCGTCTTCATAAGATAAAATGGCTCTTCTTCTAGACACATGGTTATTAGACTGAGTGTTGGAATGGGTTTTTTTTTTTAATGCAAGAGAAATTTCCATCACAGAATTTCATTATATTTATGAAGATAATATTTCACGGTACAACTTGTATTGAAGTGCTGAGTTCTGAACAGTTCTGAGAAAGAAAATACTGGTGATAAGATTTCATCGGGAGCCCAAATTCCTGGAACAGTAGTGACTTAAATCTAAGTTTTAATTAAGTCTACATCGGTAAAGAATAATAATAGTACTTGACCTACTTATTTTGTCAGTTTGTTCTGCAGCTCATGTTAAGCTTCATGAGAGAGGGAACTTTTCACAACTAAATTTCTAGCACCTAGAACACAGGGAGCAAGACAGGAATATTAATTACTACTATTCGTTATCATTTGTACTTGGTCGGCTTTGTTCTTGCCACTTGTGCTTTTAGTCAATGATGTCACTGTCGACACATTTCTGGTAAAGGCACCAGATATTAATCTTGCAGACTTCTTGGTAGAACAGTTCTCACCTTTCCTGATAAAGGCTGACAAAGGGCTGCTCACTTTGTTGAAGAGAGAAGGAACATCTGAAATTAGTATACCTATGTGTTAAAGGCCTGCTTGTACAGAGCCTGGAAACAATTCTATAAATGGGTGTTAAACATCCCTCTGCAAATTTCATTTGCTTATTTCTCAGGCTAACTTAGTTTATCTGAACCTGAATTACCATGAAATCCAAATAAATGGGGATTAAGGAAAGACACAGTAGTCTTATAATGGAGATATAGTCAATAATTGAAGGTTGATTTCTTTGATGAAGCAAAGGCATATCATGTTACCTTTAGTTTAGACCTCTGTGCTGACTCTGGAATGTTTTCTTAAAATATAACACAAGTCTTGTTCTTGTCACCACCATGTACCTCAGGTTACCAGGAATTCAGTTCAGAAAATACAACACATCTGCATTCCAATCTAATGACAAAACGTAAAGCGTAGTACCTATCTTCAAGGTTTTCTTCCTAAGGGTGGACTTCTTTTCTGCTCAGCTGGCAGCAATCCAGCAGCTGATGATCTAGTCTCTCTTCTTCGTCATCCGTTTTCCCCCTCTTTACTGGACCTCGAACAGTGCTGTCACATCTTCTACTAAAAGCAAACAGACTCCTTCCCTTGACCCAACCTCCTTCTTAAGCTTCTACTCAATTTCTATTCTTCTTTAAGAAGCAAAAACCCCCAAGAGGTGCCTATGCTGTCTCCATGTCCCCTTTCCTGTCCTCAGTTGAGCCCATTCTACAGAGACTGCTTTTCTCTATACCCTCCACTCTGCCAAATCTGACGCTTCATTTTCCTTGACCTGTGACACTTGATTGCTCCTTCCATTTTTTGGCCTCCTTTGCCGGTTCCTATAAGTGGTCATCTGCTGGTCCCCGGAGCATCCATCCTCGATCCCTTTCCCTTTTCTGGCTGCACTAGGTGGTCTCACCCAGTCTTGACTCTCAGATTCGTATCTCCAGTCTAGACCTCTCCTGAGCTCCACACTTGGATATCCAGCTGCCCTCTTGACACTGCTCTACTTTGAGGATTAATAGGCATCTTACCCTTAAATGCCCAAACCAAGCTCCTGTTTACCTCATCTTCCCCATAAGCATTCTTGTCTCAGCAAATAGCAACCCCCTTCTTCCAGTGGGAGTCACATCCTTTTGCACACATTTCTCATCTAATCCAGCAGCAAGTCCTGTTGAATCGACTTCTAAAGTCTTCTCACCCTCCTATCACTGCCTGGTCTAAGCCACTACCTTTTCTCACTTGGATTATTCCATTAGCTTACAAACTGGTCTCGTTGCTTTCACCCTTGCCCCCTTAGTGCTTATGCTCAATACAACAGCCAACGTGATCTGTTTGAAATGAAAGCTGCTTCATGCTTCTCTGCTCCACTGACCTCACGGGGAGATCCAGAGTCCTGACAATGAATGGCCTGTGAGCATCTCCATCCTCTGGCACCCAGCCCTGGCCTCACCTCTCTGCTCTCCTTTCCTACTATTCCTCTGGTTTACCTGGTTCTGGACAGCAGCGCACACTCCTGCTTCAAGCCTCTGCATTCGTCTCCCCTTCTGCCTGAAATGGGCTTCCTCCAACTACTGTGGGACTAGTTTCCCCATTTCCTGCAGGCTCTACTCCAATGTCACCTTCCCTGAGCACCTAGCATATTATGTCCAAATTCAGTCTACATTTTCCACACTTAAAAGGATTATTCTTTCAAGCAGAAATTGAACATTTAAAAAAAGTTTAGAGCATAGGAATCTGTCTCCCTGGCACCATGACATCATTCCAAGATAGTTACTGCCTCCTTTGAGCACAAGGCATGGGTCACAAAGTGACTGTCTACGGAATGCACATTGCTACAGACACAATCCCTTTCCCACCATTAGGACCAGTAGTAAACTGGGATTCAGAGCCTGACGGTGGGTCTTGGAATGGAACAAGCTGACAAGAGCTCAATCTACTCACCAACGCCAATTAGGCTCTGAAAACCTTCCAGGCATCTGCGAACACTGTGTAGCTAGTTTAATAAAGAAACCTGTATGAATAGAGCCCTCCGGTCAGATTCTACCAGAGATGAAATTTTCTGGCTTGGTCTAGCCCTGAAAAAAAATTGCCTTTTTCTCTGTTTCTCCCTTATATTTGTCATAATTCTTTCACACTTTGGGGTGTTTGAAAATTGACCAGAAAGAATCCGACAAGAAATAGGAAAGGTTCAGGGTGAAAGCTAAAAGTATAATGAAGTCCATTCCTTCTCTTGGATGACAGCGCTTCTAAAATAAAACAAAAACAAACTTGAAGAGCGACCAAAACAGCTTCAAAGGTAAAAAAAAGAAAGGGCACCCTAACAAAGGAACGCTCGGTCAGCAGCCAGCAGACTCAGCGGCTCCTTAGCAGAGACTAAAATGAGATCTGTCAAAAGATGGGGTCAAAGAGACTTGGTTCGGGCGAGGATTAATGCACCCGACACCTCTGCACCTTTTCTTCCAGCAAGGACAGCCCCGCAGCCTCTTCTTCCACGGGCACTAACGGAAACACTGCCTGGAAACCAGAAAATCATAATCCTCGGTTTCTCCTGAGTTGTGCAGAGGCCGCGGGCCAGCCTCGGATCCCTTCCTTCTCCCTGCCGTCGATTCAGGAACCATCCTCCTCTCCCCTAACCGTGGGCTCTGCGATTCGCACACAGATTCAACTACACTCGAATGTCTCCAGTTCAGGGTTTTTGGTTTTTGTTTATATTTTATTTATTTACATACTTGCCACTGACCCTTTTTTAAAAAAAAGTTTCAGACTGACTATTTCATTTGCAGGGAATACTGGACTCAAGAAAATGCTGTTTCCTGTCATTTCTCCACCTCTCTGAAGAGCAGTCCTACCAAACCTTCATGATCATGACCTCCCCTGCGTCTATGGGGCAATTCTTGGACAGATTGCCTGCTGGAAGTGAAAAGTCAGGCCAACAGTTCTCTCTGTGTGACCCGCTGTTGCTGGCATCAGCCTTCAGCAATCTACCAAAAGTGGGAAGAACTAAATACGGCTATTGGCCCCATCCTAAGTCCACTGGCACGATACAGGTTCCGATGATGCCCAAATTTACAGGTTTCTCTCTTTCTCTCCCTCCCTCCCTCCTTTCTCCCTCCCTTCCTTGTTAACTGATTCTGGTACTGACAGCACATAAAATAAGCCCTCAGCTACCAAAGTAGGAGAGCACACACAGGCTAGGTGATTTCTGTTATTCATTTGCAGAGATCATATATAACCCGCATTCCCTCATATGCAGTTGTAGCCCTAAATGACAATACACAATTATTTATGAGCTTTCTTCAGAAAAACGAAAGCAGAGAGAAAAAAGGAACACTGTGCTATCAGGATCGTAATGTACAGCTCCCCCATTTCTCTGCACGTTGCGGGGAATTTAAGTCAACTGGGATCATGCTATTTATTGCAATATGGGCTGTTCTACTTGTTCCACCTCAGACTTTGGATGCCACCATTACTGACACATTTTTCAGAACAACTAAGAAGCAGAAATATTAATAACTCATTCAGAAAAGCAGTGATCAGCTTTTTTATCATAACGTGAATTGCTGCGAAGGAACCGGATTTTGCAGCGTAATACTGTTCTTTGCCTGTAACAGCTTTTCATACATTATGTTCCTTTCTTGCAAACTGAGGCTGTCATTTTCTTTATTTAAACCCATTGATTAGCTAGACGCTCAACACTGCTTCCTGCCTCTGGTAGCGAAAAGGTATTGGACGAGGCCATTCACCAATGTTGAGACCCCACTATTTCCCCATCTTATCCGTGGGGAAAATATGGAAAAACGAGGTCTAGTTGAATGATGAGCCTGAATGATGCCAACCCAAGAGGTCTCTGGTAGAAGACTGCAGTTTTTCCCTCAGTTCTCTGTTCAATGCTGAAATCACCACACTGGAGAAATTACTGGAAAGGCATGCTTGTTTGAAGTAAGCTTTTTAAATTAGCACATGACATAGTTGGGGTATCACTACTGATACACTGAGCGTTGACCAAGCTTTAAAAAGACATTGATAGACTAGGGTTACTGGATAAACAACTTGATAAAACTGTTTTTGCTGGAAAGGAGTAATGTAAATGTAAAATCCTGCATTAAGGTTAAACACACACACACACACACACACACACACACACACCCCACACAGCTGAGAGCTGAGGAGGGAGGCATGGCTCACGGCCATTGGTAAAGCCTGGGGCATTTTTGTGAAGAAAAGCTCAGCAGGAATGAACAAGCTGTTACTGCTGTTAAGCATGAACTACCGCAAAGCAGACGTGCCCAGAGCTGGGGAATCAGGATGCTGTGGGGTCCACATCCTACTTCTCAGAAATACTGGCAAGGAGCTGCAGATGATGAACAGAGTGAGGGGAAGACATCAAATTCTCTTTAGTCTTAAAGAACTATTCTCAGCAAAGGGAACAGATTTATTCTTCATGTTTGCTGAAGGACAGCATTAACTAACTAGGTAGTAGTTTTAGGAAGGCTTATTTCAATTCAACATAAGGCAAAAGTTGTATCAGAACTTTCCCAACGGTGATGGGACTGCTTCACAAACTTGGGGTCACCTTCCCAGTGACAAGGGTAGTCTATTAAGGCTGTCTATTAAGGGGTGTATTAGAAGCGGTGCTGCATTAGGTCACAGGACTAGATACATTTTCCGGCCCCTTCCCATCCTCAGATTCTCTGCTTTTCTTTAGCAGAAGTGCAGAAGAGGGGAGGAGGTGGGGGAATGGGATAGGCTGGTGATGGGTATTAAGGAAGGCATGTATTGCATGGTGCACTGGGTTTTATACGCAAGTAATGAATCATGGAACTTTACATCAAAAACTAGGGATGTACTGTATGGTGACTAACATAATAATAATAATAAAAAGAAGAAGTGCAGAAGAATCTTCTAGTCATTAACACATTTACTGCAAATTTTTGTGATGCTGCATTCAAACCTCATTGGAGACCCCTACAGAAAAGGGGTCACGCCATTTCATAACTGTTTACAAGAAGCAATTGTTTGCTACTCCTGATTTGTAAAGAATGAGAAAATAGATGCCAAGAGCGAAGGATTTTCTTGACAAAGTTTATCCATGCTACCTTGGAGGTTCAATTCTCTACTAATTTCACATTTTCATAAAACGTTAGGTATTATTAATAGAATTTATCACAGGACTCAAAACATTGCACTAGAGACTTTTGGGGTTCTAGAACTTTTAGAACGTGTCATGTCTGCTGGGACGAAGTTTGGATAGAGACAGTGCAGGCGTTTATCAACACAGTGGTTAGAGCACAGGGTGGGAAGCTTGACTGCTTGGGTCCAAATCCTGCCTCCACTTCTTACAATCTGTGTGGCCTTGGGTAAGCAACATAAACTCTCCATGCTTTGAGCGTTGTAATAATTGTACATTATAAGTTGTATTAATTAGTGCTGCCTCTGACAATAATGGTGATGAGCTCACTTACCAGATCTACTAGGCAGGGGACATGCTACTGCTTCAGATAGCTTTTCCTAGAAGATCCAAGACCATCCCAATTTGTGTCTAATCTGGGGTCCTAGAAACCTGTGGCTTTGTGGTGCCTATAACCTTGTGTAAAGGAATCTGGTCAACAAGTATTTACAGAGTGCTTATTATAGGGAATTTTAAAATGAAGGAAGAGTCAGGCCCCGCTACTACATAGCCAACATACCCTTCACTGTAAGAGAAAAAAATTTTTAAGTATAAAATATACTGATAGATTTTGATGCATGCTAACTCATAAAGTATTTAAAGGTATTTAAATAGGGGTATCATCTATAAATCCTTTCCAAAGAGCTCCAACGCTAACTGGGTTATAACACAGATAGGAAATTCTTGAATATTCGAACTCCTAAATTAGAACTATTGTTTCTGTATCAGTGGAGAGGTATTAGTTTGGGCTTAGGAGCTGGAGAATAGAAATGGTTTTGTAAAACACAGTTAAATATTACGAACTTTACAGTGTATTTATTCCAGGTTGTTAGTTGAAAAAGCATACTGTAGAAGTGTTCTCAAAATAATGATAATTTCTAATAAAACAACCCAAACGTATAGCTTTAGAGTTTGTAAAATACTTGGACAACTACTCCTTTACTTGTGCCTCACAAAAAATAATGAGATGGCCATTAGTTTCATTTTAGGAAGAGAAAACTAAGATTCTGAGTGGCTTAAAGGCTTGCTCAAGGTTACAGAGGTAAGAGATACCAGAGATGGGATTGTTAACCCTGATCTCATGGCTTCAAATCTGGTATTTTAAAAAAGCTCATCAAATTATAAGTATGAGCCACCAAAATCAATACTCATGTGATAAGACAATTTTCTACCAGACATTCTCAGAATGTCAGGATGGGTTTATTCAGGGGCCCACTTTTGCTATTTCTGCCTGCATAGAAGCCATTTCCATCTCTGGTCATGGCACTCTGACTGTCCATGGGGGGGCTCCCTTCCCACCCCTCAGTCTGTGTGGTGCACATGGAGGCAGCTAAAACCCCCTCCAGGCACATGACCTGTGCCTTCACACACACACACACACACACACACACACACACACACACACACACACATCCTCTTTTGTAATTAGCTCTGGACAGATAAGTGATCCAAAACAGGATGATCTGAACAAATGGGACTCAATCCTGGGACTTTTTTGGGGAGCTCTTGGAAAGATAAGCCCTCTTTCTTGTAGTTTCAAGTTGAATAGGAATCGGATTTGAAACTCTTTCATATAGAGAAAGCCTGTTTGGGAGAAGAGCTAACCCAGAGGGGAGGAGAGCTGAGACACGAAGAGCCAAGAGCAAGACATCATAGGAGCACCCGGACCCAGGTCTCCCTGGACTTGGCGGTGAAATGATTCAAATACACGCCGTTTTTAACTTAAGACATCCTGAGGTCTTTCGTTACTTGCATGTATCTAGAAGAAACCCCCCCCCCCCCCGGTATATTACTTCAGTCATCTACAAATGGCATTAACTGAGAAAGGACTGCATAATCAGCCTTGTTTCCTCTAGACATTAAAAAACCTTGTCTTCATTTTTTTTTTTTTTTACATGTTGGAAGAAGAAAAGGAAGAAGGAGAGGGAGGATAAGAGAATTCTCCTACCCTTGAAATTTATCAAGGTCAGATAATAACAGCCAAAACTCTGACCTGCGCAACCCAAGAACTGGACTGAATATAATGAGAAACATTCCAAAGATTTAACAAGTGGAAAAGAGCCTGGTGTGCCTCTTTGTAAAGAAGCTGCTCACTGTCAGCACGCCTAAGGCACCACTAAATATCACGAGGTCAATTCCACCGAAATAGGGTTTTTAGATACTGTCAGATTTCTAATTGATTCTAATAACTGATTGAAAATAGGTTGTTTTATACTGATTAAAAAAAAATTCGTGGTCTGTTTTTAATGGGGAACCTTCACTTTGGGTAAGTACCAGGACACCGAGGGAAGGCGGAGACATCAAAGCTTCTCTAGCAGACTGAATGGAGCTGTTGAGGTCTGACTGGCATGCGTCAGAACAAACTTCTGGTCGTCGAATTTGCCTCACTGATGGACCTGACAGAGAATGAAAGAATCCAGACTTGGAAGATGAGTATCAGAATCTAAAAACGAAGCCCTCTGAGTGATTCTCCCACTTCTTCCCATGATTAAAAAAAAAAACAACAAAAAACCAAACTGACGTATAGGATAGACAGTAACACTTTAATGTTTCCCAAAAGACACTAATCACATTGGAATTTCCCACCCCAAAGTTGTCACAGGGAGAGAGCAGTGTATATTGGGAGAAGAGGCGATTAACTGTCCATATTGATAAACAAAGTGAACACACGTCAGGTTTAAATTCCAATTGTGAAAGCAACGTTTTCCACTTCTGCGTGGTGTAATGCCCTGGGAGTCGATGGCTGGTGGTCTAGAGTTCTCGGCAGGAAACGGGGCACAGATATCATCAACATCCCCAGTCATTTCTGAAGCTGGCATGTCAGCTTGTCAACCCAACAAGCTGTCAAATCGGAAGCTCCTGATAGAAGAGCTTACTGAGTTTATTCTTAACCTTCTTTTTTTGGTTATATATTATCTGTCTGTGCTTAAGCATTAGGAGTTGCTCTTTAGACCCTCGTGGAAGAAACTTTTGAAGCCATGGACAGGCTGAGCCTTTCTGAGCAGTGGTTAGGTGATAAAAATCTATACTAAAAACTAGCCGTTAACTTAGGAGCATTAAAAAAAAATCTGATGTTAACACACTAATAAGAAAACTTATCAGTTTGGGGGAAAATCGCTTTGTAAAATGCTGTTCCTTGCGCATAGCTGTGCTATTTTCTAAAGGCTGATCCTGTGAATTCCCATAATGCCAAAGCAGTGGGTAGAATTTCCAGAAACAATAGACTTTCTCTCCCTGGGAAAGTATGAAAGAACCCATTACCATCTTCCTTCTTTCCCAAAGACGGCTAAGCGTTTGCCTCCTTGCTTGAGATAGCCATGTCTCTCTAGCTAATTTTGTGGACTGTATTTCAAACAAATTCTAAACTTCACTTAAGGAAAAAATAATCCCTCTTTCTCACTAATGTTTTACCTCACTATGTTAAAATATTAATAACATGCCATTACTATAAGATATTCTTTGCTACATACTTTTTTTAAAAAAAGTTTTTATTTAAATTCCAGTTAGTTAACATATTAGTTTCAGGTGTGCAAGTGATTCGACACTTCCATCCACACCTGGTGCTCCTTGCAAGGGGAGGGGGGTAGGGGATGGGTTAAACAGGTGATGGGGACTAAGGAGTGCCACATACTTTTGTAGCCCAGATTTGTAGAGAACTATTCCATCTATCCTCTGCCTCTCCTGGCTTTGTGGTCATTTCATGAATCCCCTTCTCCATCATGAGAGACGTTCCTCGACAGCCTTCATGTTTATACAATTAAAACAATAAAGAGCAAAATTCCAATTCCATTGTCCATATATGTTCGAAGCATGGATAATACTGGAACAAAAAGATGGTTTATAGAATGCTACAACCATCTGAGTGAGCACCTACCTTTCTAATATCTTTGGCATTGACTGGCCCTGTGATGAACCAGGGACCTTCGAATTAGGGACTGACAGGTGATATACCTGAATTGAGAGTCGTATCATCTATGTATTAATACAGTGACTTACAGTTTAGAATATGCTTTCACATTAATTATCTTGTCGGATACACAGAAATCCCAGAGGCAGGCTTTATCCACATTTTAAAGAGAACTGAAGTTCAGAGAAACCACATGACTTGGTACAAGTTGCACGGCCAGAAAGAAACCAAGTGAGAACTCCAACGGACGAAGCCCCTAAGGAAACAGCGGCCACTGTTTGCAGAAAACACACACAAGGACTTCTCCGTGTGCGCCGCATATCTCCGTGCAAAGCTTTCACAAACACAGGGGAAGGGCAGGGCTCTACCAAGATGTGCAGAGAGGGGTCTCCACTAAAAGGCTCAACAAATAACCATTAGAGTTTTGCATTACAGGATTTTATGGTGATACATAAAAAAGCTGATTCAATAAGTTTCCACTAAACTATGCTTTTCTCCTCATTCTGCTTGCTCTGCCGACATACCTGTAATCTACTGTAGCACAGGGGAAATTCGTACTCGTTGACTTTATATCATCTAAGGAAGATACCACAGGGTATCAAGAGCCATAGCGGAACCAGGAAATAGTCAGGTAGGCAGAGTGTGAGGCCTGGCTCTGCCATACGCCAGCCACGAGGCCAACCCCTCACCCACCTGGGCTTCCTGGAGCATAGGATGCACCGTTGTGAGAATTAGATAAGATAAAGCACGTGGACTCCCAGGCATGGATTTGGTCACGGCAGGGCTTCTATCTGGCCCCGTTTCCACTTCTCTTCTTTTGACAATATCAAAAGAACGGATATTTGTAGAACTCATATAATATGCAAAATGCTTTCAAATAATGAAGTAAGTGATCACTTGTACTTACTAAGTAATACTGCTTGGATCAAGAAACATCAGACTTCCAGCTGAATCAACTTTCTACTGATTGAGGAGCAATTCCCCCAAAGCCTTTGCAGTGTCTTAGATAATCCCCGGGCAAGTTCTGATTTGATTTCTTTCTGGCTGTGTAACCCGGACCACGCAAGTCACGTGGTTTCACAGCCTCCTTGTCTCCAAAATGTGGATAATGTCTATTTCTCAGGTTTGTGTGCATCTGATAAGGTAACCGCCCCCCAATACTGATATTTTTATTTAGATGAGAGCCTTCAAACCACAAGGACTTCTACATTATGGATTTTCTTCATTAATATCAAGCTAAAATTTAGGCAAAGATATGTATTTCTCTTACTACTTAGGAGCCCTTTTTATTTTGTGAAAATAGAAGCAGTGTTTCATTTTTCCGTAAGTATTCTTTGTAAATGAAGGCCTTCTGTAAATGGTGGTAAGTTTCACATAGGGACACCCTTTTTCCTTTCTTCCTAACTTTGGAGAATGTGGTCCCTAAACTTTATTAGCTCCGCTACTCTCCTTTATTATTCACTTTAAGAGTTATTATTTTTTAAAATACTTATTTATTCATGGAAAACAGAGAGAGAGCAGCAGAGGGAGAAGTAGGCTCCCCACTGAGCAGGGAGCCCCAAGTGGGACTCGATCTCAGGACCCTGGGATCATGACCTCAGCCGAAGGCAGACGCTTAACCGACTGAGCCACCCAGGAACCCAAGAGCACTCTGACTTCTAAATAACAGTGAAGAAAATTTCCAAAGATTGCGAGTTGGCCTTAAATACTGGAAATATTTGTCCCCCTTCTAATCTGTTTTCCATATTTTCACTTGCTTTTTCCTCCCTCAGAACTCGGACTGAGAAGCTCTCGTGCCTCATGAAATAGGCACATGGGTGATTGTATGGGTAGTTCGTTTGCCCTAAAATGAGGTAACAGATGCGAAAGCACTTGGAAAATATAAAAGCTCTGAGTTGTTATTATACAAATGTGAGTGCGACATTCATGTATTAGAGGTGTGGTGATGTGGGAGCATTGCAGGGCTTCTGAGCTAATGAGTCCAATTTAGAACTGTAGGCTAGAAAAGCAATGTTTTCAGCGTGACGGAAACCCACTGTTTAGATGTGATTACATCATTACGTTCAGTGGGTTAAAAAATGTTCTTAGTCCTGAACTCAATTCTGTCTCTCACATATTCATTTAAGACAATTTGATGCCAGAATATTGCTTGTATCAGAATAAAAGCAAACAACAGCCACAATAGTTAAAGTCCTTTGTGTTCCAAGACAGGTATTTTTCATATTGGTTCAAGTCGAACACAAGCAATTAAGCATCGCCCTAGTGTTACTTCTGAAAATCATTTGCCAGTGAACAAATGTAATAGCGGAGGGGACACTGAATTTATCTCAATTTCACTTTAAGCATTGGTTTTCCAAGTGAAGCAAAGCACTTGCAAACATCGACTGAGCAGACCTCAAGAAGGCAACATCCTCCGAATTACTGCCACCACCAAGAACTCGAGGTTTCTGGCCTATGACTAGAATTCCAGATCACTCTCGTGGGGCCCCTGCTACGTGAAGTAGAGGGGTTTCTGGGAACATGGATCTGGGCTGGTGATTTTCTCTTACTTGCATTTTCCTTTCCTTCAAGTAAGAAAGCCTGATGGACTTGTATTGTTCGGTGGGAAAGAGACAGGCGAGGCAAGCCCTACCCACGCTGCTACGTAAGCCCCTTGGGAGAAAGTCCCTGGGAAGGAACCTCAGGGACTGAGCTCCTGGTTGGAAGGAGGTGTGACTAGCTGCTTGCTTACTCGAATTTTAATTTCTTTTTTTTTTCCTAAAGATTTTATTTATTCATTTGATAGAGATAGAGATAGCCAGCGAGAGAGGGAACACAAGCAGGGGGAGTGGGAGAGGAAGAAGCAGGCTTCCAGCGGAGGAGCCTGATGTGGGGCTCGACCCCAGAATGCCGGGATCACGCCCTGAGTCGAAGGCAGATGCTTAACCACTGAGCCACCCAGGCGCCCCTCGAATTTTAATTTCTAATTCAAGTCTTTAGGAAGACTCAATTTTATTGGCTAAGCATATAACCTCGGGGAAGAATGAGGTCTAGAGTGGATATGACAGGTTGTTAAAAAAGCAAATGGATTTAAAAAATCATTACAGCAAATGCCCAGGAAAGGAAGGATAAGAAAAAGCATCAGTTGAGTGGCTGAGTGGTAGAAAAGTACTTAAATAAAACTGTTCAACAACAAAATCACGGAGTACTTCGTATTTTGACAGGCTAAAGCTTTGAAACTATTTTTAAAAGGTACACATTCATTTCTCCATGATTTTTTGGCATTTCTAGACTAGGAAACATTCTCAAGAGAAACAAAAAACTGCAATTAACACAACCGAAAGAGTTGCGATCCCAGAATCCTTTGTTCTTATTGATCAGATTCCTGTAGTACTGTCTCCTATTTTCTCTGCAGTGAAAGTGCTGTGCGGAGCGGCAGGATCTCAGAAAGGTCTAATACGCTCCTGGCTGCTGACGGTGGCCTATGTCTACACCAGTCATTCGATCACTGCGAGCAGTACACACGAGGAAAAGAAGCACATCCACACAGACCCTCCGTGCCTCACCGCGTCCGTCCACCCACTTATCTCAGCCTCTTTCTGCTTCTGGACCTTTCTCACCTGGCCAGATACAAGTTCATTCAACTTTCTCGAGGGTGAGACCGCTCCTCGAAGGGACGCCTTCTGACTGGAGTGACAGGAAAACAGCTGGGCTATTCAATACCGGCCCTAGTTTATGAATCTCATGAAGAGGACAAGGTAAGGGAGCAATCTTGCAGGATTCCCCCTGAGTGTTCACATGCAGGCAGGGGAGGAATTAACTTCCTCTTTGAAAAAACCATACTATATGCAGAAATTTCATAGATTATATGAGGATCTCAGATAGGTGATTCTGTTTTTGAAGTTGGCAGAGTCAATAATAGCTAATGGTCTTTAACAAAGAATCTTCCTTTTCCCAGGGAAGGGAAAGGTTCAGAAAAGACCCAGTTTGTACTAATACATAAAGACGACATGGCTCCAAGTTAAAACAAACCATGTCTCTGAAATGCTGTCATTAGAGAAATTTAACCAGATATGTGATCCATAAATACTAACAAGTAGCAGGAAATATCTGAACAGCTTGGGGAAAAAGCTTTCAGACTCTTTAAAAGAACATCAGTGAAAATAGAAATAAAGATTAAAAGCTAATACTTAACAAGAGAGAAAGGGAAAATTATTCATTTCTTGTATCTCGTACATTTTCATCTCCCTTCAATAAAAGATTGTCCGTAATCCTAACATTGCCATTCCCTGCACAAAGAACCAGAGAAGAATTCAATATTGAGAGAGCTGAAGGGAGCTGCAATATACCAGACCCTCTCTCTCCAGGGCATTTGCAGGCAGAAGAGCCATGGTTTCCAGAACATTCTCTTCACATTTTTCTTTCATGAGAGGCAGCACAGAATATTTACCGAAGGCTTTTCAAAACAGAATCTCACCAAACAGTTTAGAAAAATATTTAACAAGCAAAGCAAAGCAATTACAGTCAAATTTTCACCTCAAGATTCTCATCTTAGGTGTGGGAGGCAGAGAGAAGTCTCTTAACACACCAGTCTGAACCTAGGAGGCAGATGAAAAGAGTTGATTCTGCCAGTCGTTATCAACAAATCCAAACCCTGAATTCTCAGAGAGACTCTAGAGCTAGCTGGCCATCTGAATGGTGTTAAGAACAGCTCTGCTGTTTGGTTATGGCTGACTCAAGTTTCTGAGCAGCAATCTGAGGGCAGGCTAGACACGACATCTCTACAAAAACCATGGAAAGGTCCAAACAGAAAGGTTTCTTTTTTCAGTTCTTCGTGTCAGGCAGCATCATCACCTTCAACTCCTCGAGGTGACAATATGAGCCAATGCACTTCTGCACAAGTATGTTAACTTGGAAGGAAATTAACCACATCACGAGGAGCTAATACTTCCCTCCGACTTCTGCTCTGTCATCTGACTGACTTATGTCTTATAACTCAGACTTTTATTATTCATTTTCATTATGATTCGATTCTTACATGGTATGACTCCCTTTGGCCCAAAGACTTTCTAGGTGCAATGAGATCGATCTCTGCCCTAAGAACGGATAACAAGGATCTGTGTATACATTCCATTCCCTGGAAGGTCTGTTTTGGTCTGGTTCAAGTGAGTAGGGAATGAAAGCCATAGCATAAAATGGTAAAATTCCAGTTGGGTGGACAACAGCCATCTGCTCACTGTGAGCTAGTGTTCAATATCATAATGCATTACTTGATATGGGGGAAAGGCAAAAACATCACAGAGGCTTTTAATACCTTACCTGGGCCATCTGCCTCTCCAGTTTTGATCGGGGAATATCATCAAAGTAGTTTTCATTTCTTCTCCTCCTTGCATCGCCCTGCATGATAATGTGAGGAACGTCTAGGGAGCCACCAGTGGTGTAAGTGCTTTGGCTAAGTGATGGAGACAACTGAGGAGGAGTGTGATTACCACTGGGATCCTGAATGGAAATACATCATGAAATAAATACCATGTTCTTGTGGCTAACCTTTGCTTTCACAATCGTGAAATACTGACAAGACAAATTGTCGGGGTGGGGAGTCATTTTCTGATTCAACTGCCAAGGAATGGATGACGTTCCGCCATTTTATTAATGGCGTGATCTAGGCAACACTTTTCCCCCTAGGTATTTCAGGTCAAAAGTTTAAAGGATACTCAATCAGGCTCTGTTTCCTTGCACCCAGTGCTACATAGGAGTTCAGGAGAGAGACACACGTATGTTGGGCACCCCTGACACTATCGTGTGTTGACGAGGGCAGTATGTTTTCATGTGGACAGAGTATCCTCACTGTGGTAGACGCATGAACAGAGAGCCCCGATGGGACCTAATGGGTCTTGATTCTCCATCGAAGGGTGGTGTGGCAATGGGGCAGGGAAGAGGACACAGCATGGAGACACAGCATGTCACACGCGGACTGCAGAGCAATGCATATAATGACAGAGGATGCGTGTCAACAGCAAAGATGACTCAAGCTGAGGGAAACTGGTCAGAAGGAAGACAAGGGGCGGCAGAAGTTTGGGCTCTAGTGTCTGCAAGTCAGAGGAGGGTTGGATTGTGCTGGGTCTCCAGGCCACTTCTCCCCCAGATGTTCTGGGCCTCCTTTGACAGATTAAGATCCTGCACTCTTTCTGGGGAAATCTCTGTCTTTGATCTGTTTGTTGTTCTCCTTAATCTCCTCCAGGGAAACAGAGGGAGAGGCTCAGAGAGTAAGCAGGAGGAGTTACTTGTCTAAAGAGGCATTTTAGGATATTTACACTGATGGCACCTACACTTTCCTTCCTTCCGTGTAGAGAAATGAAGGTGAGACAAATAACCCCTTTCTAGCCTTATTTCCCCCCTAACTTATTTGAGGCTTCCCTTACTGGGAAGAAAAATAGGTCCTATTTCTACTTTCACTGCTCCCAAAGCCCCCAACTAGTCTCCAAATGTCCCAGTGTGTCCCAATTTGCTCAATGTGTTCCTCCTGGTTCCCTCCTCCAGCCACATCTCCTGCACTCCCTGACATCGTGGTGCACTTCTTCTCCTTTAAAACGGAATCAGACTCAACATCTGAACAGCTCCTCTCCTGCCCAGTCCTCCGCTGCGTTGGCAGCCGTAGTTGGGCTGTTTGCTGAAGCTCACTGATAAGAGGCTTTCTACGGCATTTCATTGCTGGGAGTTCCATCTCGGTGCCGGGCTCCCGCACACAGTTTGCTATCACTGCCTTTCCTGACACGTGCAGAAGAGGGAGCAGAAGCAAGTGCGGGACTAACTAAAGAGAACAGAGTTGGAACTCTCCAAGCGGTCATGGAGATCCCAGCTTTCTGGTGAATTTCTGAAAAGTTCCAATAGGCCTCACAAAACACCAGTGCCTGTTGGCCGCTCTTGTCTGCTACCATCTTGCTGGCGATCGACTCTCGTTTTCTTGTTCTCTCTGCTCTTCCCTTCCTGCCTTCCTTCTCTTTCCACTTTAGTTTTCTCTCCCTTGTATGGGTTCTCTCTAGTTTTCCTGTCCCATAAACCTAAAATGTAACTGTTCTCTAGATTCTCTATTCTTAATTTCTGAGGTGGGTAAAGCTGACAAGCTTGCCCTGCCTAAAACCCAGAAGACCCTAAGGTTAACTTTAAATTGATCCTTCCTTAATTGTGGTCCTCGATTGATTTCTTTTCTGTGGGTTTGAGGAGTTTGACAGAAAACTCATTTCCTCTCACTTGGTGCAGATGGGAGTGTGGGAAGGGAGGAGAGGGAGCGGTTCTTTAAAGGTGGTGGTTTGTCAGATACACATCTAAATCTCAGAAATAGATACTTAACCAATTGAGAAAAACAAACCTCATCTTACAAAGTACAATCAAAAGTGAGATTGTTTTTTATACAAATAAGGTAAGCTACGTGGAAAACAGCCTGCGCTTCCCAAACTGATGCTTCAGTCATTTTATTTTATTGCACAAGATAATTGTTGAGGATAAGACTGGAGAACAAAACAAACGAGCTGGGCACTTACCCTGAGGGTGATGGACCGAGGGGGCTTCTGTGGTGGGTCGTCGTGCAGCCTGTCTCCGAGAGAGGCCAAAATACGTTTCCTGTGGCCAATCAAATTGATTTTTAAAACCTGAAACGACATATATTTGGGTTAAATATTTTGTTTGAGAAACAATATTTTACATGTCCTAAAAGATGAAAGAATGAAGGGATTTGTGCCATTACCTCTTCCCCCTGAGAGACGCAGTGTGAAGTCAGAGTGGGCCCTTGTCTGGAAAGATGGGAATGGCAAGGGCAGAGTCGGGGGTGGCAAAGGACGGGAGGCGGGAAAAGAGAGAAGAGACACCACTCCTTTCGCTCAAGCTGCCCTAGAGTCCAGCGCTCCACTCCACAACCACAGCGCTTTCCAAAGGGTTAGTCAAGTCTTTCCCCTACCAGCAGAAAACTCTCCAAGAGCTTTCTACTGCTCTTATTTATTTTTTTAAAAGATTTTACTTATTTATTCGAGAGAGAGAGAGAGCTCACAGAGAGGGAAGAAGAAGCAGACTTCCCACTGAGCAGGGAGCCCGAAGCGGGACTCGATCCCAGGACCCTGGGTTCATGACCTGAACTGAACGTAGACGCTTAACCAACTGAGCCACCCAGGCGCCCCTCTATTGCTCTTAAAATAAAATCTGAGTCCTGACCTGGCTCCAAGGCTCAATAGAGCTGGTTGCCCTCTGCCTCCCTCAGGGTCCCTTCATTCAGGATGCTCACACTGGTGTTTTCTGCTCCTTGAACATTCCGTACTCATTCTTGCCTTGGGACCTCTATCCCCTTTGTCCATCTACCTGGAACACTCCTCTCAAGATTTTCAGATGACACCTTCTCGTCCCTCTGGAGCTCCAGTGTTGCCTCCTCACAAAAGCCTTCTCCCTCCTTTCATTAAAGAACCATGTCCTCAGCCCCTGTCCCACTCTAACCTATGATCCTCTTTTTATCATTCTCTGAGATGACTTTGTTTAGAGGTTCAGTGTGTGTGTGTGTGTTCCATGTCCCCCAGGTAAACTTCCTGCAAGCAGGGCCCTGTCTATCTTTGTCAGTATGATTTCCCAAATGCCTAAAGCAATGCCTGAAATAACAGGGGCTCAATGAATATGAGAGAATGAATGTTAATGTCGATGGAAGTCAGAGTAGGGTGAGAATCAAGAACTGGCCACCTGGTGGAAGACTCAAAGGCTCCCCATGATGGGACTCAGAGTCTGACAGTGCTACAAAGGGCACACTGTGGAAGAGGTGACAAACGGAACCATGACTTGCAGACAGCCTCAGTCCCCATCCCCTCCCGGAGCTTTACAAATGCTACCCCTTTCAATCATCCCAACATCCTCCTCTGGAAGGGGTTCTTCTTGATTTTCAGAAGAGGAGACTGAAGTTCAGAGTGGTAAAGTAGCCTATCTAAGGGCCAGTACATGGTGGCTTTGGGATTTGAGTCAGGTTTGCTGGATTCCCAAACTCGTTTTACTCCCAGGTAAACTGCAAAGTGTGGGCACATCTCCAAATATTACTGACTTTAAAATAGCATATTATAAATCCGTTCATAAGAAATGTATTTACCTCTTCTCTGCCCATGTGTAGTTTGAGGACAGAACTGGGACTATTTGGGTTACTAGTTCATGAAGTATACTACCCATAGTGTAACTGATCTAAAAACAAAAACCAAAACCCCTCTTTTTGAGTTTTAAAGGGGAGAGGTAGGCATTTCTTTGGCATTCATCCCATGCTACCTTGAATTTTTATTTGCCTCTTTGTCAGTTAGCCTATTGGTCTTTCTGCCTAAACGGATGGAGATTTTACACCAGCAGTATGCTCTATTCCTTTCATATCTGCTCCCTGACCCGTGTCTGCCGATGACGGGGATGGCAACTGTAAACCCAGGTGAGTGTCCACATGCACCGTGTCACTACGATTCTGTGAACCTTCATCCCGATCTTTGCTCCTCTTCCCCACAGTTCTGAGTCTGTCTCTGCACCTTCTCCTGCCCCGTCGCAGCTGCTTAAGGCTTATGGAACAAAATACTCACAACATTGCAGGTAGAAGTGAACCATGGCTTCACATTTGAGCAGGGTATCATTTTCTGCCTAATGGCCCCTTTTAAATGTCCCCTTCTAAGCACTCCTGATTTCTGGCTGGCCTTTTAGCTGCAGTAGGATAACTAGGGACAAAAATATGCACCGACTTGGTTATAGCTGAGGGTTCAAAGCCCTTGAATCCTGGAAGGGTGGTTTGTATTACTTCCCCTGAAATCCCTTACCCTAAGGTTGTCTGGGCAGAAGCCCATCTGCCATCCAGAATTCTGCCTACTCGGCACCCCTGTGTTGTCTTTCCGCATTTATATTAGCGGGCTTGGCATTTCGTACCTGGAGGAGTTCAGCACTTTTCACAAATCTGGAATTTCACCATATACTGCTCAGATGATTTATAAATATGCTAAATAATTGTGGTCCCAGTGCCGATGACTTGCAGGCAACATTGGGTAGACGATTGGAGAGATGCCCTGATATTTTTGCATTGTTTTTTTTTTCTTTTTCTTTCTCTCTCTTTTTTTAAAGCATCAAGATCAAAGAATTCCTCCATTTCAGAAAAACACAACATTAACCTTTTCAAATGTATTTGCAAGTCTAAAAACACTACATTTTCTCATTCCCTTTTATTCGTATTCTCAATTACTTTGCCAAAAGCCTTCTATTGAATATAAATTCCTCCCGTAAAATCCCCACTGTCTTCTTCCCAGTAGCTCATTGGACCTGATGCTCACGCTGCTACCTTGGGCCCCTGGGTCCTGCTAAGAAATCTTTTTATAATAATAAAGACATTCAAAGTTATTGTGACAAATAACTGACACTAAGTAACAAATAACTCGGAAAGACTGAGCTGGTGTAACCCCCACTGCTGCTTCTGGCTTACTCCCCGACTCCATTTGGGGCAAGTGACCTGACCCTTCCAGTCTCAGTTTTCTCACCTATACAGTGAGGAAGTGAATGCCAGTCCCCACATTGTTGGGAAGGCGAAGAGTGAGACTGTGAGAATAACCAGCACAGGGCCCGGCACAGAGAAGATGCACGAAACTGGCGCCATGGGCAGGACTCTAAGGATGCACAGAAATCCTGACCCACAAAGACAGGGACTTGGTGATCTTCAGAAAGTTAATCGCGTCCCACAGGTCTGCTGGTGTTCTGCCGGCAGAGATTTGGCTAACCTTGGAAAAACTCCCATTGAAGAGACATGTCCCGGTACGAACGGTCTGGTTTCTAGTTATTAGTTATTAGTTGAATACTAGGACCTAATCTAAAAGAATGTATGCTATTCTCCCATGCACACTATTGAATCCCCAATGGGAGGGAAACTGAGGCACTCCTCTACACTGGAACTCTACTGCCGCCTTTCACAGAACGACCCAGAAGAGGGTATGATGTGGGAAACAAAGGCAAAAGAAAAATTATTAAATTTCCTTACTGCCTACAGCCCACTGACAAGTCCCTGGAACTGACCTTCCTCTAGGGACTCAGCTGCCTCGGTGTGAATACTTTGCTAAGAGCAAAAGGCAATCTTAGCCCAAACCAGGGATCCTGTAAGTCAACTGTAACATACTCCTCTGGAAACTTCCTTTATAGTTACCCCCCAAGTTACATGTCCTCCAAGCATATGACCCATCGATAGACATACGGAGAGTCTCTTGACTGAGGGTTTACTAAACAATAATCAACGAACTTTCCCAACAGTAGCTAGCCCCCTCAGGATCCTGGAAGCCTTGTTTCCAAAATACCTGGGAGGCTTACACTATCCCTAACCCCCTCCGAACTTGAAAGTATATAATGGGCCACTCCTCATGACCCTACGGCAGCTCTTTCTGCCCACGGGTCCTGCCCCGTGCTCTGTGCTTTAATAAAACCACCTTTTTGCACCAAAGATGGCGCACGAATTCTTTCTTGGCCTTCAGCTCCGGACTCACCTACGTTCAAAACTACATCAGGTAAACAGACAGACAGATACCTAGAATGAGCAAATTACCACAGTGATGATTCATGTCGAAAACATCTGGGTAACGCTCCTTATTTATTAGCAATGATCCCGTATTACCGAAGATATCCATGATTACCATTTACTGAACATTCGCTATGTTCTAACTGTGCTAGAAACTGTGCCAAGTGCAAAAATATGTGCAAATATCTCATTTAATCCTTCCAATAACATTACCGTTCTTAGTCTAGAGATGCAACCTGAGACAGAAATTCTGAGGTCACGTTGCTAACGGTAGCATGGCCGGGATGTGTGCCTGATTCTTCACCTGCTCCTTACCTCTCACCACGCTTTTTTTTTTTTTTTTTTTAAAGATTTTATTTATTTATTCGACAGAGAGAGAGACAGCCAGCGAGAGAGGGAACACAGCAGGGGGAGTGGGAGAGGAAGAAGCAGGCTCATAGCGGAGGAGCCTGATGTGGGGCTCGATCCCATAATGCTGGGATCACGCCCTGAGCCGGAGGCAGACGCTTAACTGCTGTGCCACCCAGGCGCCCCTCACCACGCTCTTCTTGCTATCAACCTCTCCACCATTTGGCCTTAGCTACACCGCTGGCCACGTGTTATGAGGCTTCTTAAAATGGCACTTTTAAAATTTTGAATTATCATGTTCAAAACATTTATACTGGGTTTTGATCATCTGAAACCATTAAAATAATATAGCTTCAGTTCTGGACAAGGCTCACAGACGTGTTAGAGCTTCAGACCAAAAGAGCTCAGGTGGGTACCTTACAGAATTCCTCGTACAGATATAGACATGTAGATATAGACAAAGGACAGGAAGTCCTCAACAACCCAAGATTCGATCCAAGTTGGCTAATAGTAGAGTTCTAGGGAGGGTGACATTTGGCTACAAATCTCCCAAGTTGACAATAAGAGATCCGATTGGCAAGACAATAACAGAGACACTATTCCAAAGAAAAATAGTCGTTATGGAAAAATCAAGTCCAAAGGCAATTGGGTTTGCCTTGTGTGAGAACAACTTAATATCTGATCATCATAAGCAGACAGGGTAGTAGTGGATTCCTATCACCCCAGGCACCGTAACTAATGACCAGTCAGTTTGCCAACCTTTGGTTTTCAAAAAGCCAGAGCAATGATTACAGGAGTAGAGAAGATTTCTGTATGGTTTTTATTACTGCTCAGGTGGAAGTGAACTACTTGTCAAAGGAACCCAATGGGGACAATGGGGTAAAGTACTGGTAATATAGTGGGGATTTAGTTATTCTAAGGTATTGAGCCAATTCAGTTCAATTCAAAAACCAATATTGAGTTTCTGCCACGGATTATTTGGCAATACACAGAGGAAACCCAGAGAAACCGGACGTGAATAACTACACGGTCAAACCATTAACTAAGAAAAAATTACTATACGCATGAGCATAAGAATGTGGTTCCAGCTGCTGAATTCTAACAGATAAGGAATAAAAGTGACTGCATGTTTTCTTAATGGTTTTTATTACAACTATCATGAGAAATGTGGGCCAAAGGCAAGGAGTGTTGTTGAACCAACATGGGCCCGCCTCATGTTAGCATCCATCCATCAGAGTCAGCAGCTGCCTCGAGGAATTTTCTCCAGTATCATCAGTTACACAGGACATCTTCAGAAACCCCATCGTAAATCCCGGCCATAGAATAACTGTGTGGAGTGACAGCGCTGTAATGTTATGTCTTTTACGTTTCTGGGTGTAGCTGTAGGACTTCTGCTAGACGATAGCGTGACTTTACCTGACACTGAAGAGGCTCACATCAGAATCTATGTCACAGCGCCTGTGACAGTCAGCATACTGACATCTCTCTCTTTGCTTTTTAAATCGAATACAAGTTACATGTGAATTTGACATGATGTAAATGAAACATGCTTTTTCTTTCTCCGCTTTTAAAAATTAAACAATGTTTTGATTATGATAAAAATACTGCTTTCCCACTGTAGAGACAGAAACAGAAAACGAATAAAGGAACAAGTTCTCCACAGGCTATGAACATATAAATATACTTCTTTCGTTTTGTCCCCATGATTATATTTTATAGTAGCCATAGCATAAGTACCATTTTCACCTTCCTTTTTTCACTCAATATTAAAGTAAAAAACTCCCACATATCCAACTCTCAGTAGGCATTTTAAGTAACTCCGTATTACCATGTTACTGCTTTAGAGAAGCGTGGCATACTTGAGTAACCATTCCCCTTACTGTTGGAAATTTAGATCGTGCTTCTTTTCCAGATAGCAAACCTTCCATGTACTAAAAAAAATAAATAAATAAATGACTAATCCTATCCCTCTACCATTTCCATTTTCATGGCCATGTTTACATGGACACAATATAAAAAACACTGAAGAAAACTGCGACAATGCGCATGAGTCATGAACAAGAGTCATGTAGCGACAGTCTGTCTCCATGTTCCGCACGAAATCTCAATCCATTTATTGCTGGCTGGACCAAGTCCTCCAGGGAAAATCACAAATCCACATAATGTTCCTCGGTGTCACGTTTTGCATTTGTTATATTTCGGAGTTCAGCTTGAGCTGACAGACGTGAGCTAACACATGTAGCTGAACACTCCGGGGGTTACACATGCAGCAACGCGGGGCACATGAGCGACGCGCCTTAGCACGGCCACGGGGCTGCCTCCTTTTTATTTCTAGTTTTTTATTTAGAGGGGGATTTTTTTAATTGAAATGGTATTTAGGGTGAAACAGCTTTATCCTGTTTGGAACCCTCCTTCCCTTTTTTTTTTTTTTTTTTGATGTAAAGTTCGATGATTCATTAGTTGCATATAACACCCAGTGCACCATGCAATAGTGTCCTCCTTACTACCCATCACCAGCCTATGCCATTCCCCCACCCCCTTCCCCTCTGAAGCCCTCAGTTTGAGGGCCTCCTTCACTTTTAATGGGGTAGATAACTCCCCTTTTTCTCTTCTAGATGTTTGCCAACTAAGCAAGACTAGAGCGCGAATCTGGCTTCAGGGTGGCCTCTTCTAACAAAACCGCAGTGTTCCGAAGGAATTCTGGTGTTCTTAAATGCCCAGAATGGAAGTTGGGGCGGAAGTTTACCTGCTTTGTTCTCATCTACAGAACTAAAATTGCAATTAAATGTGAAAGGTTCCCCCCCACCTCCCCGGTAAAGATTTCTAAACACCTTCCACCTGAAAGCATCGAGGCAAAAGTGCCTGTGTGTCATCCAATTTCAACTCCCACAATGCCAGAGATCCTCGTTTGAACTTGCATTTGATTTTTGACTGTGACATTTTCTCTCCTATTTCTTGGGCTATATCAATCCATGCCTGGTTTAATATGGTGGCTAGAAGGAGCTCCGAAGCAGAACATCATGACATTCTGATCTTTAACATCTTTTTTTTTTTTTTTTAAGATTTTGTTTATTTATCTGACAGAGAGAGACAGTGAGAGAGGGAACACAAGCAAGGGGAGTGGGAGAGGAAGAAGCAGGCTTCCTGCCAAGCAGGGACCCTGGGATCATGACCTGAGCCGAAGGCAGACGCTTAATGGCTGAGCCACCCAGGCTGCCCCTGATCTTTAACATCTTTGAGTTGATATTAAAGTTGAATGATATTAAAGGGACAATAATATTCTTATTCAACAAACATTTATTGATGTCTTTGTTACATAACTACCACGTCACACAATTTGTGAGCCACAAAGAAGAAAAAATATTCAGTCCTCCAGGGCTGTCAATCCAGTAGATGGAAAAAATATTTTAAAAATGGGTGTGTCTATCTTCCTATTATCTATATGTGTGTGTATTCGTGTATCCACCTGTCCATCCACCTCTCCCTCCATCCATCTACCTACATATCTATCAGCCATCCATCTATCTAAATATACGCGTCTACACAGCATGCCAAGACTAAAAGGGATTTCTGTGAATTGAGTAAGAATGACTAGGAAGCTCCAGAAATCATAAACCACTGACCTAAGGCATGATTTCTCTTTTAAGTATAACAGAAACTTTAAACATTTTTACTCTATCCTTGAATAAACGTATCAGCAACATTTTTACTATTATCTTTGTTATTTAAATGTATTATTATAATCTCTCGGTAGATTTTAGATCAAGAACCATGCCTTTCACTTCCCCAGCCCTCTCTCTTGTTAATCTAAAATATCTTTAACTCCAGCCACATCTCCTCCAGGTCCCCGACTGTGCCATGCACATTTCTTTGGCTTACATATACAACACATCCGTATAGTCTATGATACAGATATGAATGCCATGCTCTCCTTTTCATTAGAGTCTTGCAAGGATGAAGTCAAGATCCACCTGAAGCTTTCCTTGCTCCCCTTGGATTACTGCAACCTCCCTCTCTGAACTGCTCCAGTATTTGCGGGCTGCTGACACTGGGTATACCCCGGCTTGTGCTGCTAGCTAGCTCTTAGCGCAGGTCTGTGTCCTACCCGTTCAAAGTCAGATATGGCGTCACTGCATCCTAGAGCCCCTCAGAGCACCTAGGACACAAGTACCTCTTAGAGGGGCGTCCCTAAAATCTCAGATCCCTTTTGCCGTGGACAATGCCATCTCTGAAAGACAAAGAGGAAAAGAAGAGAGCGTCCCTGTCCTATTGCTTTTTCCTTTCTACTCTCCAGTTTTCTATTCTTTCTGAGCTTCAGTACCGAATTCCTTTACATGGTCTTGCCACGAGTGAGGGAAATCTGACTTACCTCCTATCATCTGGAACTCCTTTGCTTTACCTCTAACACTTCATTAAAAAAGAAAAAAAATCCCTCTGACTAGATTTTCCAGATTTTCTCGTCCTTCTGCTAATACTTTTCATAGCAACTGCTACTAGATAATCAGCACATAGCAGTTTGCATAATAGATGTCATCAAAATACGACTGTGCCAACCTACAGGGAGAAAAAGAGGTTCCAAGTTTTATAGCCCCAGAGAGCGCAAAGGACAGAGAGTGAAGGGTGGGGGGGAACGTATGTTTTCTGAATACAGTCTGTCTCAATGAACAGGAAATACTAATTATGAGGAAATGAGATAATCTTTGCATGGAAAAAGAGACCTTATTGGTATAATTGCCTCTGAGTATTTAAGGGTTCTGGAGGTAGAAAGCCTTCTTTTGTAATCAACGAGAATCTTAGGTTTATTTGTAAAGCTCTCTGAATTACCTCTTGATGAAGGTACTAATTTTCTGATTATATTTTCACATAAACATTGCTCCAGAAGATTAAGAAAACAAACAAACCAACCAACCAATCAGTTCCTAACTAATTTCCCTGTAAGTTACTTTTAAGTACAGCTTGCTGCAAATTAGGTTTTCATCGGAGAAATTTGGTTTGCATTGCTCAATAACCCAATCGTTGAGATTACTGAAGGAAAAATTTGTTGCAAAAGAAAATGGGAACTCTGTGCTATATCCCACATCCGAAGTTATTCTTGGAGATGTGATCATGAGCTAAAAGCATTTGAAAACTGCAAATCTCTTTGCGGCATTATTAATACATAAAAATGCTCTGCGTCTTAAGAAGTAGAGAGGCCAATTTGGCTTGTATTCCGCTAACTATGCGGGAAATGTATGGCTATTGAGGGTATTTTTCAACTGATTTTTGTTCATTTTTTGAGATCATAAAACTTATCATCCATGATATTGTATGACCCATAGTCTCAGTATTTTAAGTGATATTACGTTTAACAAAATTCATTATTAACAGATGTCCACATAACTACACATTAAACTAAATATGCAAAACACACGACTATACATATTTGTAAGGAGAAGCTTTGACAAATTGCATCTCAAGAGACGATCCTAGGTAGGTGGGGGTTATGCAGTTTTTGGACAATAAAAGGTCTTCTTTTCTGCTCTTTGGCTGCCTCCTTCGTGCTGCTGTGCAGCTACTTTAATGACATAACGCCCTCCATCAGTGGGTAGAATACTGAAGGATGCAACGAATTCAAGCCAGTCAATTCTGTTTCTTGTCAGTAGTTCTGATAAAAGAAGTTGGTGTGGGAGGAGGTAAAAATCTACCTAAAACTAGTTCAAGTGAAGGTTTAAAGAGTGCATCCATGGATTTTACTTAGCTTGGCTTGCTATTACTGCACTTTAGAATCAGGTGTTCGCCGTATTTCAGCCCATGTGTGGAGGAAAAAAGAATGTTAGGGGTTTAAAAAAGTATTTCTAGGGAAAGCAGATGTTGTGGGTCCCGAGGACAGGCTCAAGATGAGAAAGCAGGATGATGACACTGGAGGACAGATTCTTAATAATCCCTTTACTTCCATCATTACCCTCACCTCCATCTGCTTCCTCAACTCCTAGAGAATCTCAAAACAATAAAACCGGGAATCACTATATACCCACTAGAACAGCTTAAAACAAACAAACAAACAAACAAAAAAAAACCTGACAATACCACGTGATGGTGAGGATGTGGAGAAACTGGAACCCCCATCTTGCTAGAGGAGTTGTAAAGCAGCACATCTACTTTTTGGAGAATTGCCAGTATCTCACATTATGACCCTGTTTCTTACCATAGGACCCAGCAAGTCCACTTCTAGGTAGCAACCCAAGCGAAAGGAAAACACATGTACACACAGAAATTTGTAAATGAATTTTTAAACAGCATTATTCATAATAGTTAAAAACTGGAAACAATCCAAATGTCCCATCAACTGGCAAACAGATAAGTAAAATCTATATATTCATGCAATGGAGTACTACTCAATATTAAAAGGGAAAAGACGAAAGATAATGCCCTAGCATGCTAGGTGGAAGAGGCCATACATGTGGTATGACTCCATTTATATAATGTTTCTAGAGAAAGCAGATCAGTGGTTGCCTAGGATAGGAACGGGAGTAGGGATGACTGCAACGGCCATGAAGGAACCTTCTAGGGTAATGAAGATATTCTAAAACTGGATTGCGCTGATCGTTGAACAACTGTACAAATTTACTAAAAGTCACTGAACTGTACACTTAAAATGGGTGACTTTTATGATCTGTAATTATATTGCAACAAAGCTGTTTAAAAAAATGAAAAACACGGGGCACCTGGGTGGCTTAGTCGCTAAGGGTCTGCCTTTGGCTCAGGTCATGACCCCAGGGTCCTGGGATCAAGCCCTGCATTGGGCTCCCTGCTCAGTGGGGAGCCTGCTGCTCCCTCTCCCTCTGCTGCTCCCCCTTGCTCATGCTCTCACTCTCTCTCTTTCTCTCAAATACATTAAAAAAATTTTCAAAATCTTTTAAAAAATAAATGAAAAATGTTGGGAGAAAGCACTCAGTATCCAGTAAGCATAGTATAGATCAGGCCGTTCCTGAAGGCTGTAATTCAGATTGCGCCAGACGGAAACCACTGTTCTCCTGGAAGGTACCAGTAACCAGCTAAAGGGTGGGCAACCCGTAAACTGCAGGGTGTCCAGTATATTTCAAAGGAAATGTGACCAAGAGGGCGGCTTTGCTCTGGGTGCTCGCGCTGTTTACCTCTAGACTACTGGGCAAGCAGGATACTCTTTGTTACAGGTGTATAGTGCACTAGTACTTATGACTTGCCAAATGTATCTTTTAAGTGTCTTAATTCTCCTAGTCATGACATTTTGGGGTAAGAATGCTTACGCTTTCTAAATGGTTCCCGCAACAGTTTGCACATGTCTGAAGAGAAGGTAGTGATCACGAGCAGCCCCATAGATTCTGTAGGGCTAACAGGTGGTGATAATGAGATTCCCTCAAGCACTCGGGAACAGGCTGCATTCTAAGGACTAAATTAATCACACCCACAGCGTGAATGGAGACAGAACGACTTTCTGGCCCGGGAAGAGCCAATGGAATAGACTGGCAACCTGACTGTCGTTTAATCTTTGATACCGACACCCAGCTAAACAAAGAAGGTGTATGTCAGAGTAGGGTGGGCACGGAAGCAGGCATGGAGGGCAGACCCAAACAGTTAAACAATGGATAAAAGACACCCAGAAAGCCCGGCCTCGGCAGCACTGTTGGGAGAGGGGGCTTGCATCCGGAGAAGGAAGCTCCTTGATTACAGGAGAGGTGTCCTCTGCCCCTGGGCTGAGGCTGTTCCATCAGACCTCGTGTCTGAGCCCTCTGAGATAGCCCCAGAGCTCCCTTCCCTCCGACACCATGGGCACTGGGAAGCACAGTCACGTCACCAGGAAAGGAAGTGCTGAAGGTGGCTGGTGGGGAGACTCTGACCATAGTGAGAGAATTCTTCCCACCGTAGGTTAATAGATCAGACACCTTGTTGATAACACTGTTCTCTCGTCAATTAAATCACCACCACCGAGACACAAGGATCTGCTCAAGAGGGCACAGCTATTAGGAACGGAGCTTGGTGTCAGGATGACACGGGGGTGAGCCTTTGTCCAGCACTTAATATCTATGACTTTGGGTCAACTATTGAATCTGCGTAGCTTCACCTAACTAGTCAAAATAATGTTAAAAATAGTAGTAACCTCTTAACATAGGGCTTAAATGAGATACGTGGAAATCATTTAGCACAGTGCCTGGCATAAAATGAATCTCAATAAAGGACAACTTTGGTGTTTGATTAAGTCCAGCTTCTCAACCAGAAGGACTGAGCCTTCTCCCGGGGTGTGGTCCGCTCATCCGTGCAATGCCACAGCCAGAAGCACTCAGCAACGGGGCAGGTGTCTCTTCTCTGGGAACAACCCCTGTGCCATCAGCACTCTTCTTTCCAAACTTCAGTGGTCTCGTTAAAAACAAGGTTTTGTCACATGGTATTAATTTCCCCTTTTTGACAGGGTTATTAGTGTGAGGTTGACAGACCAGGAGAATGCCACAGATCTAGTATCTTTGGTTTCAATAAAGCACTTGATGAAGTCGTTCGTTATCTATAAGATGGTGGGCTCCATGAGAGAAAAATTAACTGGATTCACAGCTGGCTGTACAACTACATGCAAGAGACGTGATGAATGACTCTGTCACAGTCTGTAGGGGGACCACTGATTGAATGCCACAGGGCTCTGCCCCTGGATTCTGCGCTACTCAGTATTTTTATTAATGGCATCAAAGTAGACATAAGAGGAACGTTTATCAGATTGCTCAATGCCATAAAGCGGTGAAGGATATTTAATACGGTAATAGGCCAATGCAAAATTCAAAATTCCCTCAATAGGCTGAACGGCCACGCTAACGCCAAAAAGTTGCAATTCGACAAGGACAAATGTAATGTTCTTCACTAAGGTCCCCCAAAAAATCAACGGTGCGCGTTCAAGATGGCGGAAGAGATTGCTTTTCCACAGTGCAAAGAAGTATCTGAGTTCTCAGTTGAACACAAGAGGAGGTTTGGTAGAAAACAAGACTGAGGGTCAGCGACCACACAGAGAATGCAGATCAGCCTGTTGACCTTCTCATTTCAGTCTTACAAGGTTGGTAACATCTTCATTTTAGAAATGAATAAACTGAGGTTAAGGAATTTTAGGAACTTGCCAAAGTAGGTGACAAAGCTGGGATCTCAGCCCAGTTCTGACTTCCAAAATTCATGCTCCTTATATTCACTTTCAGAGTTGCCACAAGGCCTAAGTGAGGCCATTTTAATAGAAGCACCTAGCACCGTGCTTGGCCCACGTCTGCTCAAGAGTTGTTGATCTTTTCCCAGATACTCGGTTTTAATTGTAAGGTTGAGGGCTTCTCGAAATGACTGGTATTTTATTTATCATAGTAGGAGCCCTGCAGTTTATCCAAGTCTTTTCAAGTTTATTCATTATATAACTACCACAGGAATGATTCTGTCGATTTTCCTTCTATTCCTTTCACTCTCACTATTGTTTCCAAAACCTTAATGTCAGAAGAGGAAGCCCTGGCCAGGAATAGGTAATGGGAAATTTGAGGGCAATCTGAAACCTCTGTCAGACAGTAATGATTCCCAGATAATGAAAACATTTTTTTTTAATTAAGGTAATTTTCAAGGGCTGCGTTAGTGGTTCAGTGTTGCATATTTACATGATTAAAACCTCAATTACCTTTACACAATGAGGTGTTGTGTTAAGTAACCTTAGTATAATGACATGCATATAGAATATACAAAATTTTCACTTAATTTAATTTTTTAAATTAGTGTACCTTATGGTTGAATGACACTTTCCCCCCATTGTTGTTGGAATCCTTATTGGAATTCTTAAATATATATATGCTTATATATTCATATATATGTATGTCTATATATAATATAGATATGTAAATCTATATTCTTAAATTTATATATAAAATACACACTCTTTGTTTTATATTCATTATATAATACTTGGAATTCCAAATATTATATAATATACAATACATACTCTCCCTAAATATATTATATGTGTGTGTGTGTATATATATATATATATAATATAAAAATATTTAGGAAGAATTCTAAATATTGAATATAATATATATTAGGCATAATATACATATAAAATCTATGTATGTCTAATACGTATACATAAACATATTTTTTTCCTCCCTTGCCTAAGTGCAGTTTGCTGACTGTTCTTCAATTTTTCCTGGATATTTGGAATACTACATGGTGTTTGAGTCATGCTCTATGAAGACCATTTGTCACTGGGCCACAGTGCTGCCACAGAAGGTGGCTGAGGAGAAATGCACATTGGCCCCAGCAACATCCCAGAAGGTCTTGCTTCTTTTAATAAATACTTAGGAGCCACTGTTTGTCATTGTCTCTTCGCACTGAAAGCAAGGGCTGACAACCCCAGCTATCTAAAAGTTCCAGTTAATGGAGGGTTTACTGTAAAAAATAATCCTTTGTGGGGTGGTGAACACCTTTCAGTTTTCTCACTGCCTGGGACGGCCACGATTGACAAAGCTGGAGAGTAGAGCGTCATTAGAACGATGGCGTCATTGGCTGCTGATGGGGCTGGTCCTGTCCTCCCCTACTGTGCGGAGAGGGATGGTCACTGTGAGTGCCCAGGACGACTGAGCGGTGGGTAAGCTGAGAACCTCTGCTGTAAACTGTCTTATAAAGACATGTAAAGAAGTGATATTTCTGGGGGCGGAGGATTCTTCGGGGATTAGAGCACTTAATCTGCAATAAAGTGGGAGCTTCCTTCAGGGTTTTAAGGCATAGGAGCTGCATCTTCTTTTTGAATGTCTGTCACCTCCTCTCTATCCGGTGGAGCCCGACTCATCTTTCAATATTTCAAGGCCAAGTTCAAATATTCCTTTTGTGAAAGATGAAACTTCTACCAACACCCTTGTCATCCATCCCTGTCACCTATCGTACCAAGCTATAGCTAGGTGTTTACATGTCTCCTTGAGGCCAAAATCTTTCTTCTTGAAGGCAGAAATAAGCCTTATTCTCTTTGTATTCCTAGCATGTAGTATATTAGAAGGTGGCTCAAAACCAAACCAAACCAAACCAAACCAGACCCAGACAGAGAAATCTCAAAACAAATAATAGTCACAGACTTTTGAATGACAGTATCAAATGAGTTATGCTCCAAGAAAAAAACACCTACTTAGTATACTGTATAAAAAATGAAGCATAGTATATTTATTTTGTGTAAGGCTTGTAAGCTTGTCGATCAAATTTATGAGCTCAAGACAGAAAAGCAAAAAAAAGAACAATGCTTTCTAAAAAATAGATGTTGATCTATCAAATGGAAAAGTAATATCCCCACTTGCCAATATAATTCATTACAATTTACAAGCCTCCGGTGAAAAATCAAGTAATAAATAGTGATTTAGTATTTGGTAGAAAATAGAGTTTAATATACAATTGTCACTGAACTCATTACCGACCTATAATGTCATTCATACAGTGAGGAATTACTCATTTTTTCCTTCAAGATAATTGTAACCTTAAGCTGGACACAAAAACCGTATATGATGAAAAATTGGTATTCTTACACTGCCCTAGAATGATGAGATTATAGAGCATGTCATTAATTAATTAATATGTTATTCACATAGTAGACACCTGATATCCATAAAATGCATAATTAATAATGAAAATGCCACAATGTTATTATCATACCTACTGATTACATCATCCCCCCCCACCCATGCTTAAATTAAATCTTCCTATTGAAAGCCTTGGTTCAAGTCTTTACAGGATTCAAGTAAGTTGGGATTTTTGATGAAGAATTTAAATGCCAAAGTTCACTTCCAATGGATCAAAAACGACTGCCACAGAAGTACTCTAATCCCAACTTTTAGAGGAATTTACCAACATTCTTTCAGACAAATCGCCTCAACCGTTGAAATCTCTGATTTTAATTCTTTGAGATGAAAGTGGCTTCCTTTCCCCAGTATTTCTTGTTTTTATTTAGGTTTAATCTCTTCTCTTAGCAAGATTCAAAAAGAATGATATTTATATCTCATGAACATGGACAGAACATGTTGAAGCCTCCCTGAGGGAAAACTCCGAGCAGAGGTAAAAATCATTGCAGGATCCTAAGCTCCTTAAATGCAGTGTCTCTCAGGAAAATGTCACGTATGAGAAATGCTAATTAAGGAAGCTGGGGAAAAAGCGATGCTACCTTTCCAAACACAACATTTAAAAAACAAGTATTATTAACATGGTGGTTTTATGAAGCACTTGAATCTTACATAAGTAAGGCTTATTTTTTGTTTCCTAAAAAAAGACTGCATTTGGGCAAACCAAAAACTGAATAATTTAAATTGCGAATTTGAGAGGGAAAAAAATTTGCATCTAGCTAGGAATTTAATAAAATGCAACTTTTCAAACACTTTTTTTTTTCTATTTTGTAATCATTTACATGGCTATTTGCAAAAGCTCTAGTCATGTAGAAGCTGAAAAAGACAGGCTTAATTTTAAAATAGTAACACTGCACTCATTTATGAGGATTTTTGTAGGGAGAAAAGGTTTTATAAACTATTCATCTCAATATAAAAGGGCTTAAATTCAAGAGTGTTTAAAGTTAGAATTTGAATTTATTCCTTGGAATGGCCTCATGGCTAATATCTCGTCTATATGCAAGGTCAAACAGATGTATATCTCTGGTTAATTTGGATTGACTGCCAAGCAGTTTATTAGGAAGCTGGGGAATCTGAATTATCATGAAGACAATAGAACGAATGGGCTTTGTCTGATTCATTCAGTTTACTTGATGATTAAATCTTCATGCCTGCAGAAAATTTACTGGACTTCCAAATGAGACAGACAGACACCCCACGACTTACTTACTATTTAGAACCCTTTCTTCATTAAATGAAAAAAAAAATCAATTTCCAAAAGGTCAACATTAAGCATTCTTTGTTGCTTAGGTCTCTGCTGAATTACATCTCAGGAAGTCAAAAAGCTTCCTGTTGCCATACTTCCTGATCTACTGACATATTCCCCACAAATGGAGACTTTTGGGAAGATGGATAATTGGGTATTAAACATCAGAAACTATAAGTGCCTGGTCTTCCTTTGCCAAACACTCCTTTTCCAAGTGTTCAGTTTGATCTTTGATTAAAATTTAAGCAGGGGCGCCTGGGGGCTCAGTCGGTTAAGTGTCCAACTCTTGATTTCAGCTCAAGTCTTGATCTCAGGGTCGTGAGTTTGAGCCCCGCATTGGACTCCACGCTGGGCATGGAGCCTACTTAAAAAAAAAAAAATTAGGCAGAAGGCTTCCTTTGGAGGCTAGTAAGTTATTTCCCACAAAATGGAGTTGGGGGACACCAAAGAGGCAACATTTTAGAGGAAAAACAAAGATGCTCTCCAACTCTCTCCGCCCAGCCTGCCGGTACTTCCATTTCACAGCACCCAGCCCAACCAAGACCTAACCTTACATGGAACAAGGGAACAGAGCTAACCAAGCATGGAGCTCTACTACTTTCACTCCTTAAAGTGCAAAGCACAAAAGGAAGAAAGCTTGTGAAGGGACCACAGCGGGTTTTCTAAGAGTTGGTGCCTGTGCCCTTGACAGAACTGTTGGAGTCCTACAGTTCTAGGTCCCTGCTGGCAGCTTCTGTTCTGAGAGTCACATCATGGTGCGGGCCCCCAGCAATGAGCCTGTGGTGCGCAGTTATTCATCAGGAAATCCACATCCAGGGTGTATGGTGTCAGTGATGCTACGTTGTGTAGGGCACACACAGTGTTATGAAAGTGCAGGGTCAGCGTGGCCGCCTGAGCCTGGGGGAGATGCAGAGGGTTTGCTGGTGTAGCAGAAAGGCTTTCAGGGTTGAGTTGGAGTTTTCCAGGTAGAAAACTAAGGGAAGGGAATTCCAGGCAGAGGAAATAGCATGCAAGAGAGCAGAGATGCGCAAGGACATAAGCACATGATGTGTCCGTTTATGGTTTTAAAATCTGATTTATGTTTGGCAAGGAAGGACTGACGTGTGAGTGGCAGGGCAGGAAGTCGTGAAGGTGGGCTGCAGCCAGATTTAAGAGTATTCTAAAGGCCTCTGATCTTCTAACTTCATTAGACAATACACATAAAGTGCTTAAAACAATGCTTGGCACATAGTGCGTGCTCAGGAAATACGGGCTGCTTTTATTCTGTTGAAATCTCTGGGAAACCAATGAAGGTTTTAAAGAAGGGAAAAGGATGAGATCAGAACTGATGAGCTCTGAGATCACTATTACTTATAACAGTAATTTTGATGTCAATACTGAGAGTGGATTGGAGTAAGGAGATCCTGTCCGTAGGCAAGTACACTGAAATAATCGGAGCGTGGACGAGTGCCAGGAATTAAGGCTTGTTCCCTACTCTGTTCTCAGAGTCCAGCGTCGTGGCTGCACATAGTAGGTACTCAACAAACAGTCTCTGAATGAATAAATGAAGGGCAATGAGAGGAGGGAGCAGATCTGAGAATTACCTAGGCGGCAGAGAGGGCAGGGAGGGTGAGGATCGGATGTAGGTGGTAAAGGAGAGGGAGGTTTTTTGAGGATGACTCCAGAAAATTGGGCTTGGGAGAATGGTGTTGCAGAAAGGAGGAGGACGGGTTTGGCGGGGAAGGCAAGGCTCTGCGAGTACTACTCTTCACGCAGCTGCTGGGCTCAGCCTCTCCCGAGTGTTGGGGAAAAAGTGGCCCAGGGAGGGCACAGGACCCTCACATAGGCACTGTGCTTGGTGTTTCCCTCATTACCTCGTTTATTGCCCAGAAACCCTCTGTGAGTTTGGTGTTGTTATCCCTGTTTACAGGCGTGTGGGTGGAGGGTGGGAGTGGAGGAAACTGAGGCTTAAGATGGCAGATTAACTAGAAGGCCGCACCCTGATTAAACACACACACACACACACACACACACACACACACACACACACAAGCACGCACGCCTTTCTGCCACAAAGCCTGCGCTTTCATCACTCCATCACATTGCCTCCCCTGTTAAAATGTACACTTGAATAAGATATATTCCATATGAAAAGAAAGGCATAGTCCATGTTTCACAGAAAACTCATGACTGGGGAGGGGAGATACTTTGCAAAGAAACCAAAGTTTAAGTTCTGTTAACTTTTTGCCTCATTCATACTCCACACCTGCCTTCCTCATTCACAGAGTTATCATGAGGAACCAAAAAAGATGTGAAAATCTTCTGAAAAATATAAACCATTCTACAAAAACAAGGTGATATAAAAAAACAGGAGGGAGGGGGGCACCTGGGTGGCTCAGTCAGTTAAGCTTCTGCCTTCAGCTCAGGTCCTGATCCCGGGGTCCTGGGATTGAGCCCCACTGTCCAGCTCTCTGCTCGGCCGGGGAGCCTGCTTCTCCCCCTCCCTTTGCCCACCACTCCCCCTGCTTGTGCTCGCTCTCTGTCAAATGAATAAATAAAATCTTAAAAAAAACAAAAACAAGAAAAAAGTATGTTCAGATTCTTGTTGAAGAATTCTAGAAAAGTGCAAAAGGCGACAGGAGCTGGATGCTGTGTTTGGACTGTGTGACTGGCAAAGCCATCTTCTCGCCCATGGTTCAGAAAGCTTGTTGAACTGTGTTTCTGTCTTTACGGGTCCGTTTTCCTAAAACATGAAAGTCTGGATTTGAAGTATGGGAAAACAATGAATTTTGCCTTCCAAAGTCACACAGCTGAGCTTTACTGCTTTCAATCCTTTTTCAAAGAGGCGTGGATCTTGAATAAACCTAAATTCATACCACCTGTGTCTGCGAAATCCCCTTGGGATGGTCGCTGGGTGGGGAGCAAGTGGCCACTGGGCAGGCTGCGCTTCGTCCCCGTGCTGGGCAAAGCTTCTGAATACCAGCAAGGACCCACAGAGAGGATGGTGATGTGTCCCTTGGTCCTATCGCCATGGGTGCAGGCCGAGCAGAGGCCACATTCTCGTAGCCACAGCTCCCAGCCGAGCGGCCCACTGTAGGTCACCAAAACTTCCAGCGTTTACACGCTTCAAAGGGCTGGCTCCTTCTCCTCACTCAGGACTCGGCTCAGAGACTGCCCCATCGGAGAGGCCTTTCATGGCTGCCCTCTTTAAGGAAGTCCTTCCTCTACTCCTAGTCACTGCTCTCTGTTCATTTCTCATGTGGTTCTTTTTACAATTTATATGTACTCATCTACTTATCTGTTGTCTCCCTCTCAAACTAGAATGTAGGCCCCATGAGGGCAGGAAGCATGACTACTTGATTCAGCCCAGCACCTCGCATGGGCTTGGCATCTTGTAGACTGTTAGAAGCTATGTGTTGTTCTAATGAACAAATATGCTAGCCCGGAGATGGTTAAGACAAGTGACAGGCAGACAGAGGGCCACTCGGCACCCCCGGGGGACCCTGTTCCATAGTTAGGCTGAGTTAGGATCAGGGACCAGGAATGAAGCAATGGGTGTGCTCATGTGTGGACTGAGGCCGTCTCTCTCTGGTCTCATCAGCAAGACATGCCAACCAAACTGGTCCACACACAAGCCCCAGAGGAGAAGCACACACACATCACTATTCCTCAACCTTGGAGTAGTTTCCTTGCTCTCCTAATTAAATATGTATGGCATATAAAAATAATTGTGCAGACAGAAGGACTCACAGTTGCTCAAAGTAGACCGGGAAAGTGTTTGAACCATTCAGTGGGTGGTGTGACTGCCAGGGGAATCAGCAATGTGCCAGGGGTGGGAAGAGAAACTACTCCAGGAAATGGTACTGTAGGAAACAATTTACATATTCTAGGGCACGAGAGGTGCTTTAACTGCATTTGTTCCGCTGCATTTCTACCACTGAAATAAATTGTAAAGGCTTAAAAGGAGTAGATGCTACGTAGTGATATGGCTCGAAAGCCCTATAAAACTAGCCTACAGGCCAGGCTTTATGCGTAATTTATCGCATCAGATCCCTACAACCTATGTGGAAAGTAATATTATCCCCTATTTTATAAAGGAGGAAACAGGTTTAGGGAGGTTATGCAAGCAACTCAGTCTATTAGATCGCAACCCTTGCATTTTCTTTACTACAGAGCCAAAGCCAGGTGACTGTTTAGAATGTAATTCCAAGTTCCGCATGGCAATGGCTTTTCTGACATATTTCTGACAACACCTTTTAGATACCAGGAATATATTTCTGATGGCACAACAGCTTTGCCAAAAGGCGGCTTAAAAGAGGTGGGGGGCATTTTCCACTTGGAAACGGAATTAGGGGAATGGTGGTTTTACTTCCCCAGCGTTGACTAAAATGGCGGTCACTGAAGATTCCACCTATTCCCCGCTCCTACTGAATAGTTCTTGTCTTTTAGAGACAATCTCTTGACCAACTCCCTCCTTGCAAAATACTTATTTTTCAGTAAATACCTTCCCTGACAATTCTAAAGATAGGTACATGAATTCTACATCCTTGCTATAGTTGTCAAGAGAGGTGAAATGCGCAGAAGCCATATTTACAGTACCCAAACCTGTTCTTGTGGTGTTGTATTTTGCTGATCCGCTCATCCCGGAGGGCTTCAGCGCCTTAAATAGCCCCACACGTCATTTATTGCTGCTTAATGTGCTGATTTATCAATTTTTGAAAGTAGAAGCATATTTTGGAATACATTTAATTTTCTGCTGTTGAAAATGATCACTTCTGGTTCTCCACCCAAACAATATGAAATACCTGGTATATAGCTTTGTGAAGAAAATAAAGGAAGGCTAAAATAATCTTTTTTTTTTCATAATCCTACCCATATACAATTTCTAGCATTCCACTGGCTTAAAAGCTGGGACTGGTTAAGTAAATATACAATCAGTATAAAAAGTCTGGGAAGGGGGGATGCAGAATTCAAAACAGGCTCTTAGCCCATGACTTTTTAGAGACTAAAGGTCTTCAAGTATTTTTGAGCTGCAAAATGCCTTTGCTATGTCTCGCATCTTCTCTTCACAACTGGCATTGTCATGTGAAACGGGTGTCCCTCCCAAATTAGTCTGTGTTTGGGATCCTTAGGTAATGGGAGTGTCACCTTTGCTCCTTCAAGACAACCTGATTGGCGCACTGTGTTTCTCGGAGAGCACAGCTAGTCAGACCTGCACTCGAAAGCCCAGGACGGGGTTATGCTCTGGGCCTCTATCATTCTGACCTTTGTGGAGGGTCTGCTCTTCTCTGGGTCTTGATTTTCTTATCTGAATTATGGGATGTCCTCTAAGAGGAGGGCTGCAAACATAAATAATTCCTCAGTGAACAATGTTTTTCTGTAAGGGGCATATATCAGCAGTTAGGAACATACATGAGGCCTGATACATCATGGCTTAATAAATAATTTATATTTTTATGATGTATACATAGTGTAGCTATGAATAATCTACCACAGTCACACAAACAAACCATACAGTCATTAATGTGAATCAATTCTCCCTACTTTTGAAGCAGGTTGAGCAACAGAATGCATTAGCTTTGAAGCAGGGCAGCCCCGAGTTTGATTCCCAGCTCCGACATTCAGAGGCCGGATCTCAGGGAAGGTACGCACCGTTCCCAGCTTGTTTCTGCATCTGTGAAATGGACATGATGATAATACCTCCTTCACAGATCTACCGAAAGCACGTAGTGTGTTGACCACATGTATAAGTTGCTATGTTAACAAAATGAGATGATTTATGTCTGTGTGCGTACATGCAGAATGAATAAACACTGTCCTTTCCTTATGCTTTATTATTTAATATGACCATGAGGACAGTGGTCAGTGTAGTTGTTTGCTTCTTCGCTCTACAGGTTACATGGGGTTGGGTCACGGAACATGAGGACAAGGGGAGGGTGGCCAGAGGCAGATCCTGAATAATCTCCATGAGCCCAAGAGGCCAGATGATTGCAAAGAGGAAAAGCCAAAATAACCATTAAAGCATATTTTCTTCTATGTGTAGAAGAATCATTAGGAAGGCACATTATCAAAGAAAAATTCTACTTCGGAACACACATGACGTGATATGACATGAGTATTTACTTTTATCAAGTCCTACCTGGCGAGAGGAAAGAAAGCACAATTATTCCACAAGCATTTGTTAAAATATCAACGACACGAGAAAGCCGGACAATGGAGATACGAGTCATGAGACATACCCCTGCATGCAGTGAGTTCTCAATCCAACGGGGAAGCGTGTGCGTACATCAGAAATTACCCTGCCAAGCTGTGACTCGGCCTGTACTAAAAGACAACATGCCATGGGAGCACAGACTAGAAAGTCATTCTTTGAGAGGACCAAGGACGTTTTTCGAGGAGGTAAGGACAGCTGAAGCACGGTCCTGGAGGAGAAGTAGGATGTCCACGGGGAGAAGGGAGGCGTGCTGCAGGCTGATGCACCAGCATGTGGCAGACGCAGGGTGTGGTGTGAGCAAGGCCGAGAGAACAGCAGACACCCTGACACTGCTGAAGCACAGTGATCTCAGCAGTGGGGACATGGGGTGACACTGCAGGGAGCCTGAGGCTAAAAGAAGGAGACAAGAACAGATGGATTTCAGAGAGGGGGAAGGGGGATGAACCCGGAGCAGAGACAGAACGGCTGGCTTTGAAGAGAAGGAGGGACACGTGTTTCTCTGAGGAGGTAAGTCCAGGTGTCTCTTGGGTACGTCTAGAGAGGGAGAAACACAAAGTTTTTTCTTTTTAAACCACTTTACTGAAGCATGATCGACATACAAAAAGCT
Source organism: Ursus americanus (assembly GCF_024610735.1). Taxonomy (NCBI): domain Eukaryota; kingdom Metazoa; phylum Chordata; class Mammalia; order Carnivora; family Ursidae; genus Ursus; species Ursus americanus. Next base: position 21,776,327 of record NC_142143.1, on the reverse strand, counting down.
GTGCTCTTAATGCAGATAACGTGATGACTTGGTGAGAAGTACACACCTGTGAAACCATCCCTACAATCTACGCCATAAACCTGCCCATCACCTCCCCAGGTTTGCTCCCCCCTCCCCCCCCGGCAGTAAGTTCCGACAGATATGCCTCGTTCCCTTCCTGCTGTTGGTGTGGTGAGAGGCAATGCCACTGACTGGGTGAACGAAGGTGACCGGCCCAGAGGGTTAACAAGCGTAAAGTAAGGGCTGAACAGCTATTTATGGGGATCAGTAAACATGAATGAATGAAGGCATGGCTTCTGATCGCAATGTATTTGCAAGTCAGTTGAGGACATGTGTAAGGACATCATACCTACTTTAAAAACAGAAAGTTAAATGAATGGCTCATAAAATAAGAGAGGGAGATGTATATAAACACGTGTACAACGACACTTTGTAGAATACACTACAGTGCTTTCCCCTTAGTGTTAAACAACACCGTAACCCGCCTATGTGATGACAGTTACACTTTCAGTTGTATTCAGATTCCTGACAGTGTTTGGTGCACAGACAGATTTGGGCAGTTTTAGTGATTCAGTGTGCTCCCCAACTTCTCCCTGCATCCCCCACCCCCATCCCCATCCCCAAGGCCTGAGAAAGAAAGCTCTGGAATCAACGAAAAAGCATAGTTCAGAGTAGGAGAGAGTGACTGGGTTGTATATGCTGTGTTTAGAGGAAAAGCTGGCCAGTTGGATGGAAGACAAGAAGCACCTTTTAGCGGTGCTTTGAGAAGTGAGGCTGGAAGAACTGTCTGGGGTTGGACTCTGTGTCTTAATGCTTTGCTAGGGAATCTGACCCTCACTCCACCAGGGCAGGAAGGAGCCATGAAACAAGGATGAGAAATTTCTTTCGCACTGCTGCAAACTGTGATGTCTGACCTGGGCTCTCTGGCAGATCTGACTACACACACAGCCTTAGCACGTCTCCCAGTTTTCCTTCAGGAAGCGAGTCTTGTGAGACATCTGGTTCCCGTGGGATAAGAGAGGAACATACATTATCCAATTATATTAGGAGGACTTCCAGCATCTTCTAGGGTTATTGTCTCTTTCTGGGATCTCTGGCAAGTGAGTAAATGCTTATTTTCACAGACGTTCTACTTACTAAAAAATGTTGGGTCTGGGTTGTTGTGATACATTTTGCTGAAGACATTCTCATTCTCATGAACCTATTTAGCTCCTGAGGAAAATAAGGGCTGGTCTAGGAGAGCTTTGGGGTCTAATGCCCAGACTTCTAACCTGACAAGTAAGAACAGACAGTTATGGGGGCTCAAGCTACCAAAACGACTTCAATAGAACATTCACATATGTGAGGGTATCAGAGCCCGAGGCTTCAAAGAGAAATATTTTGAAAATTCTCACTGGTTTCTGGCAAAAACAGCAAATCCTGATTTTAGTTCTTTATAAAAATAAGAAAAGACGAACAATTTAAAACCTGGGCATTAATCAACTATTTAATAATGCCAACAAATGAATTGAGTTCTACTGTAATTCACTGTGGGGAGATTAGAGAAATCTAAGAGCTACAAAGAAGCCATTATGAACAGTTTATAGCGATTGAACACATGAGCTCTGATAAATAATGAATCAGAAGTAAAGCTATGAATGACAACAAACAGAAAGGACTTGTTAGATTAAGAATTTTATCAGAAAAGTATAATTTGGATGTTGATTCAATGTTTTCAGTGACAACAACAGGGAAAATAAATCTTTTATGCCGTGCATTGTAGCTGATCGAATTCAAATTGATGAATGTATAAGACAACATTTAGATCAGTATAGCCCAGGAGATGTAAAAGTTATAGGTTGTGTGGTCTTCTCCACATCTGACATTTATATATTCTATTTTTCTTAAAATCAGTGTAAGCAAAATGGGAAAAGCTCCCCCAAATTTTGGCTTTTCTGTAGGGAGACTTTTCAGTCTTGCTTATATTTGGGTCAACAGACTGACACCTTGATTTGTGACAAAAACATTTTCAGATCCATATTTCTGGCTCATATTTTCTTTATTACACAGAAAATAATTTATTGCACAGAGAAGCAAAAGCTAAATTGAATTGATTTTATAAGCTGCAATAAGTACAGCTCTCAGAAACAAATGCAAATGGAATGAACAGTTCGTACCATATGTTTCTCGTAGGCTACTCACGTTTTCCCTCATTCCAAGATGATTTTGAAAACCTGCGCCGTTAATGTATGCATGCAATTTCTGCAGCCTTGAAGATTTAAAAACCTACGAGTTTTTACAGTCCTGAGTATCCTAATACACCTGGATGCTGAACGCACTGAAATATATTCTATGAACAAAGGAATTCAACAGGGGCGGCGGACTCCTCATTGTATGCTGAAGCCGTCCTGTATGCTCTTCACATAAACGCCAAACTCGGGGCCTCCGAATTGCAAGAAAGGATGCCATACTTTTATTTCAGTAAGTTTGACCCTGTGTTGTCTATCTCTGCTCCTTAGAGATACACGCACACCTTGTGCTTACTGAATGAATACTAATGTCTTCATTAAACCTTCATAAAAAAGCACGCTACAGCCCTCACTTTAAAAATGCACGAAATTAGAAGGGAAGGAAAAGAGCAAGATGTTGCCGGCCTTTCAAAAGAAAAAGAGTCACGCTGTCGATGGTGCAGGAACACAGACTTCCTCAAACTGCTTCTCCACTAAAGGCCCTAAAAATGAAAATTGCTCTCACTTCCCTTTCATTGACATGAGTTTACTTATTTACTTTTTTCGGTTTTATTTTTCAGAGGTGAAGGGGCGATGGAACAGAGTGGTTTGAAGTCCATAAAAGGGTTATTGACAGATCTGTGGAAACCTGGTTCACTTCACCGTGTATCCCGTTCCCCAACCCCTCTTCATCTCCAGGGTCAGGTCAGGTGGGAGGGAACTTGTATCTTCACACTAGAGTCTCACTAAATTCCCAGAGCTATGGTAAATTCTTAGGAACCTCAAGACAGCTTCTACTTCAGAGTTTATGCTATTTCATAATTTCCAGCTCTAGTGGAGATGTTGTTAATATGGTTGGATCAGACTCCATATCTTGATTTTGGCCTTTCTCTTACCAATTTTCTGGGAGGACCTTCTTGGAGCCTAATTTCTGATATAAAGGGAAACTGATTTAGTGTCTCTGGAAAAAATAAAAAAAGCAGAAGGAAGGAAGGAAGGGAGAGTGTTGCTTATTTACTAGATCATCCCCCTTGCTTGTTGTTCTCATGGTTCCCATATGGCTCTGGACCATGTGGAGGATCTGTGTCTTTTGGAGGACGGAAGAGAACACCTCCCCATCTTCAGCAAATGACCAAAGATCCACTGTGATGGTGGAGTTCATGTGACCAATTAACAGTGTTTGAAAAAGAGGTCTGCCCAGCTGTTGATCTCATCAGGAGAAAAAAAAAAACACCCCACAATAATCATCTTAGAAAAGAGCATAATTAGTTTTGATTCTAAGACACCATATAAAAATTCGACAGTAATATCTAGTCTGAAGATAAGTCAAAAACTATTAGAGCTGGCACAAACTCCGGTGATGACTTGAAGAAAAAGATTTTAAGTTTGTGGAAACTGAGACTCAGAGGGTGATGTGTTCAAGGTCACCCAGAGTTAACAGAAAAGCCAGGAGTGAATCTTGGGGCTTCAGAGTTCTGATATGCTGCTTTTCTTTTTTTTTTTCTTTTTTTGCTGCAAATCACAGCGCCTGAAATTTGCACTTTGAAAAAGAATGACGTGAAGTAACACTGTCATTTGGGGTTACCTTTCTCTTGTGACAGATGATTAAAAAAAAATCTTGACCTTCCCATTCCCACATGTTTAAAATGCTGTTAATATTTTAAATCTCATTTTCTTTTTTTCTTTTTAAAATTCAGTAATGATTTTTGAGAGACAAATTTGCTGTACCTGTTTCTAAAGGTTAAGGGTTTGTGTCGGTTCTTTTATTCTAAATTGTTTGAATCATCCCTCCGTGTAATAAGATTTTGGTGTAGTTACGCAGATGTTAAAGTTTCCTTTTTGTAAAGTAAAACCAATTGATGACTTGACCTTGACGAGGTGTAAGAGCCCAGACCCTGGGGTCAGTCAGACTGAGTTCGGACCCCGTGCTACCACTTCCCAGCAGTTTTTGTGTGGGAGAGTTACTAGAACACTCTGCATTTCAGGTTTCTCATCTGTAAAGTAGGAATAATAATAAGTCCTATCCCAAAGGACTGTTTGGATGAGAATCAAATGAGCTTACAAAACACGCTAACGGGACTAGCACAGAGTAAGTACTCTGCAAACTCAGCCTCACAACTATGAGAATATGAAATTTCATCATTAAAACTGAATAGACATTTTTACACAAAATCCTTTGCTTGAATAATGTCACTTAGCAATGACTGACTTGGAGATATTGGGGAAATGGATTAATAGGAACAAACGTGGCAGTCTGGAAACCCGTTTACTGAAAAAAAAAAAAATAACCCAAGAGTAAAGGCTCTCACTGTCAAGCATGAATCAATAATGCACATCCCCCACTCTCCCTCTCCCCATCCCAAAATTGTTCAGAACAACTTTGCTTTACATCTTATATGCAGTAATACACACTCAAGATTCATGTAGAGCTCTGAAATGTGATGTGCAAAGTGAAGATTTTGATAGGAATATGTTCCCAAAGAATGTTCTTTGGCCACAGTATAAAATACTATACCTTGACCATAGACAGTTGCATTTAATGACCCGATATAGTCCCTACATGAAAACCGACAGATCATTCACCATGATCTCCAATCCAACCCATTTGCAATATACCATGCAGTCTGAAACCCAGTCATGTCACCGTCTCTTAGGTCCTTGACTCATCTGTGTCTGGGAGACCCTCATCACAAAGATACGCTTTTTTAGATCCTTTCAGGGTTATAAGCCCTTCCAGCCTTGCTCTGTGTAATGAAGTGTTCATGCTCTGTGAGTGGAGTTCAGCCCCTCATCCTATTAGTAAATGCTTATTAACCATAATAACCATGATAAAGAGGTTCTGTCCTCTCTCACCTGAGAAGAACAAAACAGCTTGGTTTTCCCGCAGCTCTGCGGGACCCCAGCCTCCGTGACCTCTGCTGCTAATGGGCTCTCCACAGGCAATGTACAGGAGGCACCAGGCATGCAAATTAGAGTACCGATGTTCCTTACAGGCTGCAAACCCCAAATGGCTCTGAATATGGCCAAGTGAGGTATTTCTAGCCCCCCCCCCCCCGTGCCTGGCTAGGTGGGGATCCTGGTTAGTCTGATTATGGCAACACACTTTTTTTTAAAGATTTTATTTATTTATTTGAGAGGGAGACAGAGCACAAGCAGGGGGAGGGCCAGAAGGGAAGGGACAAGCAGACTCCCTGCTGAGCAGGGAGCCTGATGCGGGGCTCGATCCCAGGACCCTGAGATCATGACCTGAGCCAAAGTCAGACACTTAGCTGTCTGAGCCACCCAGGTGCCCCTATGGCACACACTTTTAATCCCCTTCTGGGGTGCACGAACGTTATTTGTTAATGTTTTTCTAAAGGAGGCACTGAACAAAGTGTGCTGGTTGTATAGGTCCAGTGTTGGGAGGAGGAGCGGACAAGGCCATTCTTCTATATAAATAAGTTCTGTTATTCTTTGCATCAACTTGGTTGGTAGATAAACCTACTATGTTGTTTTCTCATATCAACTAGGGACCACTGACAACTAATTAGAACAAAAATAAAGTGGTACATTAGCAAGTGAGGAATAAAATGCTACAGGTGTACCTGGAGAAATTCTTGGGGTAGGGAAATAGTCTATATATACTAATGAATTCTTTTCCATGGTCATCTTGATAGAAAGTTCACTGTAATGTAGATGACACAAAAGGGTTGGAAAAGTATCTGTGAATAGTTTATGTTACTGACCCAGTGCATGCATTGCGCTAGATTTATCTTCAACATAAAAAGGAGTCTGTATTCTCCGGAGGTAGCCCGGGAGCTCACTGAGCTGCATGCCAGTGGTGTCATTCACTTCAGCAGCCATAAAAGCCCGTATCTCCCCACAGACTCTACGTGGCTCAAAGCAAGCAACCATCCTATCCTTCCTGTTTCCCCAAGGAGACCTGGGCCCATGACGGCTATTTTAGCAGCAGGTGCCCCGACAGTCTCAGCGTGATGTGGGTAATAATATTAAGTGTCAGCTCTGCTAGGGTTCTTCTCTTCCTTCCCAAAGATAACCAGGATATTTGGGGAAGTCTGTTTTTCAGGAATTTGGTATTTTTTTTTTTCCAAGGGAAAATTACTCATGCCATCGATATGTGAGATAATCTGGGCAACACCTTGTCTACACAGCCAAAGATTAATATCTGGCTGCTCTGTGCTCATGTAAAGCCATTAGAGGTGGTGTTGTTTTAAGGACTTCTTTCCTAACATGTGCATCCTACAGAAGATTTTGAGGTTCTGTCTCTGCAAGATGCACCACCAATGGATTCTCAGACAAGAAGTTCCTTGTCAGTGCCCGGATAGGTGGTCAAACATTATTCTGGATGTTTCTGGGAGGGTGTTTTAGATGCAAGCAACATGTAAATCAGAGGACTTTGGTAAAGCAGATTACCCTCCATAAGGTGGGGGAGGGGGGCTCAGCCAATCAACTGAAGGCCTGGATAGAACAAAAGACTGACCCTCTTCCAGCAAGAGGCAAGTCTGCCAGCAGACGACCTTTGCACATGAACTGAAACACAGACTATTCCCTGGGTCTCCAACCTGATGGCCCTAGGACTTGGATGGCAGATTTTGGACTTGTCAGCCTCCAAAATCATGTGAGCCAATTCCTTAAGATAAATCTCTATATATTCATAGTCTATTGGTTTTTGTTTCTCTGGAGAGCTCTGACTAATAAAGTGCCCAGTAAAAATCCCTTGGCTGATGACGGAAAACGACTGGCTGCTTTCTTCCGTCCCTCCACTGCTCACTCTGACTCTCAGTACACAGGCTGCTAGACCTTGTCTGGACCTTCATTCCGTCAGTTCCTCCTTTTCTTCCTTGCCATTTATCCCATTCATGATTTCCCGTCCTTCCTTATCCAGGATAAACTCCAGGAGGCCGCTTACATTTCCAACTTACTACTTCCCTTGTCTGCTTTGGCCCTGCAAGTGCTGGGCCTCTAACCAAATCAAGCGTCTTCTCTACGCCCACAGTGCTGCCTTCTGCTGGGGGAAAGTCCTGCCAGCAGCCGCTACACATTCGTGACAGCAAGTGTGGCTGGGCCTTCAGACCATGCAGAACACCTCTCGTGGCCTTCAGTCAGCCCTCTGCCTCTACTCCAAAACTTCCCTGCTCTTCCTCAGGCCCTCTTCCATTTCTACCTTGAGATGCCTGATCTTAGCACCCGGCAAATGGTTCAAGAGGTACCTGTCATCTTCCCCATTTCCTGTTCCTCTTCTCTTTCCCCCATTTTAATGAGTTCTCTACCTACTCTCCCCCCTCACCTGCCTGAACCAGAAAACTGAGCACCATGCATGCCTCTTCTCCCATCTTCAGCCCCGACATCCATCCAGTTATGCGTTCAACAGATGTTAGCTGAGTGCCTACTATGTACATGGCATTGTTTTAGAGCTTAGGATAGAAGAGCAAACTGACAAAACAAAACAAGACAAAAGCACTCTTGCCCTTATGGAGCCTATCTAGCAGGGGAGAAAGATCATAAACAATGAGCATAAAAATAATTAAACTTACAGAGGATTCCAGGAGGGGAATAAATGACACAAGGAAAAACAGGGTGACAGCAATTCAGATGCGTGTGGGGCGATGAGGTGCAGTTTTAAACAGAGTGGTCAGGGTAGGAGAAGGGGGAATTGAGGGGACACCCGGGTAGCTCAGTCGGTTAAGTGTCTGCCTTTGAGTCCCGGGATCAAGCCCTGCATCAGGCTCCCTGCTCAGCAAGGAGTCTGCTTCTCCCTCTGCCCCTCACCCTGCTCATGCTCTCTCTCTCTCTCAAATAAATAAATAAAATCTTAATAAAAAAGAAAAGGAGAGGGTGGCATTGGAACCAAGATTTGAAGAGATGAGGAGAGAACCACATAGGTATCTGGGGGCAAATTGCTTCAGACTGAGAGAACAGCTAGCATAAAGGCCCAGGCAGGAATGTCCCCGCTGCGTCTGAGGAGAAGCTAAAAGGCCAGCGTGGCTCGAGCAGAGTCACCATGCTCCCTCATTTATAGCACTCCAAGGAACCCCAATCTGCCCATCTCATTGCTATCCCAGGCCAGGCCTTGGTCCTTTCTCACTGATGTTAATATGACAATTTTCCAGGTGGTTTTCTTAAGTCCAGTCTTACCCTACACCCAGTTATTTCCTCCCCTGCAACTGGAATGAGCTTTCAGCACTACAGATGTTGCCAGCCTAGAATTCTTCCACGGCTCCCCACTGCCTCTGGGCTGGTGCGTGCAGTCCTCAAGCACGCTTTAGGGACCCTCTCCCACCGGCCTCCAGCCCACTGCTCCAGAGTCATGTCTTGCCGTGTCTCACCTGTGCTCGAGGCTTGGCCATGTGACCCGACATGAGCTTGGCTGGAAAGTGTTCTCTCTGGCCCCTGTGCCTTTGTGGGTGCTGCCTGGAACGCCTCCCCCAACCGTCCTTCCCCACTGGGGAAGAAGCACGGTCTGGCCAGCTCAGCCTCGTCTGTCTTTCTCCCTACAGTGTCACTTCCTCCAGAACGTTTCTCCTGACCTCCCTCTCTGGTTGAGGTGCCCTCTGTTACACTTCCACCAAAGTCGTGGCATCTTTCCTGCAGCAATTTCATACTGTGGCTCCATGGTCTCTTGATTTCTTCCTCTCCCCACTAGGTTTTAAGCAAAGGTGGGGATCATGGTCCCCCCACCCCCGCCACATGTATCACAGCACCTGGCACCTGGCTTGACACATAGGAGGTGCAACATAAACGTTCGTTGAATTCATGAATAACCCCATGTGGAAAGCTGAGGTTATAGAGGTGGATTGGATAGTGAAAAAAATAAATGTAGAAACTGCATATAACCTCCTCTCCAAGGGATTTCATACAGAAGCAGGAGTTGTAACCACGAGGCAGCCATCTAGAGAAGTGGGGTAATGTTTTGTGCTGCTTCTGTCACTATGGGTTAGGATGAGCTTTCGGGGCAAATGGATTACCCTGATCCCTCTTAGAGCCATTACAATAAACCTCATCTCAAGCATAGACTTTTCTGGCACCTGATCTCTATTGTACTCTTCAGTCCACACAGTGTGAGATCATCTCCAAGCAAAACAATCTCTTTGGTTTCACAGACAAGAAGAATGTAATCCATTTCCTACACGTGACAACAAAAGAAAATCTAAAATGGCATAAAAACGTAACAGTTATATCATACAGACAGGAAAGAGCTGAATCAAAATGAAAAATGACCAAATGCAATCAGCAACCAGCAGTAGGAAAAAGGCAGCTGTCATCTTCATTCCTTTCATAAACTTCTTACAGCAAATTACGTCTCCTGGACTGTAAATCAGTTTTCTTTCCGGATATTACTTCTTCATGCTTCTGCCATTTACGGGAGGTGAAGCAAGCATTGTCTGCATCCCCCGAGTGAGAAGCGGCCTCTGAGTCCCACTTGGGTGTTTTATTCCCGAGAGCCCACCTTCTCTTAGCAGAACATCTTCCCCTGACGCCTCAGTTTGACAGGCTTCTCCTTTCGTCTCCATTCACACCACTGATTAAAACGCATTCTGCATTGATGTTTCAGCCGCTCTGGGTGCTCGGAGTCTAGAGGGAAAGAGGCTTAGGCTCAGATAAATAAAGCTGTAATTCATGGCAGAGCACACCCTGGGCCTGAGGGGGCTGGAGGAGAGGAGCCAAGTGTGGGCTGCACATGGAACGGGAACACTGGTGTTAGGTGTGGGCTGCTTGGAACGTCCCAGGAGTGGCTGCCTCATGTTACAGACTAGGAATCCAGCTGTCTGGAGGTGGACGAGCCCATGGCTGGTGCATACTGCAGAGACACAGTTTCAGAATCTTCTGCAATGGTGCACATGTCAGGAAAGAAGTCCTCAAAAAACAAACCACCACCAAACAACCCTCTGACGGCTTTAAATATGCATAGAGCATTCTGGTATTAGTCTTTGGCTGTGTCAACAAGGTGTTTTCCCCATTATCTCAAATCTTGATGGCACGACTAATTGTCCCTTGGGGAAAAAAAATACCAAATACATGGAAAACAGACTTCCCTGAATGTGCTGGTTATCTCTGGGAAGGAAGAGAGGAACCCAAGTGGAGCTGAAGTCACCAGTAAACGTGCAGAATTGGATGACAGAGCCGACACATGCGGCATGTGGCCCGGTCCTCAACGATCAACGCTTCACGAACGGGGGCAATTATACTGAAGATTTGTCGCTATTTATTCAATCTCCTACAAGCCGAAAACTGTGATAGGAAAGGCCTAGCAAAAAGTTCTCTTCGTGCGGGAGACCTAACCTGGACCCCATACCTCGTGCGCCTCAGGTGCTCCGTCAGCTCCTGTGCTGTGCTCTCATCTTCCTCCGTTTTCAGAGATGTGCCGTACACCTGTTTTGTAGATGGAAAACACAAAGGCTCTGGAGATACTAAGTGCGTCCAAGGGCGCAAAGACGATTGGTCAGGAGCCCCACTCCCCCTGTCCCAGAGCACCTTGTTCTCTCTCTCTTTCTCTCTCTTTTTAGTTGAAGCGTAGTTGACGTGCGACGTTACGTTACTTTCAGGTATGCAGCACAGGGATGCCAGTGGCTTGTTCTTTGGCAGAGCACCTCTTGCACTTTCTGCTTCTCCTGTGTCATGTCCCCAAAGACACCTGAGCATTTGCCCCACGAGGACCGGAATTTTCATGTGTCTCTCCATGGTTGGTTATACCGCCAGGGTCTTCCACGGCGCGTGGCATATGCTTGTTGCTCAGTAAATATTTACTGAGAAATGACTAGACTTGGGGCCTGGGGAGGAGAGTTCTGCCTCCAGCACCATTTTTCACCCAGGTGAGAGGGAGGTCTTCCTTAAAGAAGGCTGGGCACGAACCCAAAGCTTCCAGAGGGGAGAAGCTTTTGACTGGGAAATTGAAAGACTGAGTCAGAATGAGACTTGTGTCAGCCCAGAGGACAGAAGAGCTGCGAGATTCTGCTTGTAGTTACGTGCTGAAGATACGTCTGCGGGCCTGTCGTTCAGTGTTTAGTCCCGAGTTCTGACAGGAATTAAAATAACTAAAACCCCGGATTTCTAGACGTTTCCAGAATTGTGACAATCATCTCTAGTAGGTTTAAAAACCATCAGTCTAACTGTAGTTGCACAATATTCTGATTCTGAGCTACAAATAGCACAAAATAACACACACGTGCACACACATACACAAATACATATATATATATTTGCCAACATTTGTCTTCTGTGGGAAATTCGCGCTTTAAAACTGAAAGAAACCTTGTCCATTACTTCTTGTCTACTCACTGCCACTTAACTCCTTTGAGTATCACTTCCTTCTGTAAAATGGGGATAATGCGACCTTCTGCTTCACACGAAGAGCTCACGATGGAATATGCTAAAATACCCAGAAAACCAGAAAGTAGTCTTGTCAAAAGCAGGGCTTTGTCTATCGTTTTCATCTGGTGTGAGTAACTAAGAGGGACACTCCAGGCGCAGGCTCTAGCCTGACCTCCTGTGCTATAAGGGAGATAGGGGTGCTGGTGCCTCACTTTCTTTTATCTGTAAAAGAAAGGTAATAATGTACCCAGCTTCTAGAGGTGGTAGGGAGATTCAGTGAGAATCCATCTAAAGCACTTCAAAGAGGCCCAGCGTGTGAAAAATACTAACGAAAATGTTAGCTGTGATTACTGCTTACACTCAAGATCAGCATCCAGATGCTGATTTCCGGCCGGTTACATGCTTCCTGAACAGCAGAAAGGATTGTGGGCCACTGGCCTCAGTAGCAGGCCTGGCTGAGGGGTGGGAAGATCCAGGTCCACGGTCCAAAAAAGGGTGGTTGTCCCAGAAGTCATTTTGCCAGACAGAAAGGAAGCAAACAGAAGAGCTTTTTGGGAAGTGTGTTATTTCCTATTTCTTCCTTCCATCCATCCTTCCTCCCCGCTCCGCCCCCCCCCCTTCCTATTTAAGTACGCCACAGAACTCAGGACTGCCTGGGAGATGTCAGGGCAGCTGGGAGCCCAGCTGTGAGATGATGAGGAACCAGGCTAAGGTCCTGCTATTTGACGCCATCCACTCAATTGTCTCCAATTAACTAGAAATGAAGTGGGAGGGGCCCTTAACCAAGTTCCATTTCCTACTACTAACAAGGCCTAGTCAACCAATGCCAACACTTGGCTGTCAGCGTCCACGAGCAGGGATATCGGTCATACCCTTGCGCATCGGTGTCGGTGCCCAGGAGGCAGGACCAGAACCACCACTCCCTTGGTGCTGTGTTCAGTGCTGTGTCACGCCACTGGTGCTTACGAAATACTTGTGCGGGACAACAACAGCAAGGGTCCCTTTAGGAGATTTTATAAGAGGAGACTTCCTCTGTGCCCACCTGTGTCCCTTCTTTGATGACTCAGACTTGGGGCAGGGACGGTGAAGGTGTCGCCATTTCTCCCTTTCTCAGTGGATCTAAATTTCCTCCCACCTCTTTGAACTGGGCCCAGGTCTTTTTCCCTTTTAAAATTTGCCTCAAAGACATCTTTTTCATTTTACCTTAAGAATGACTTTAATGGTCTAATTTTTAACCGTTTCTTCATGTAATGTAAGTGACCTGAGGAGTTTCTTATACCTTACACCTTTTGAATTTCAAAATTTTTTCTCTAAGTCACTTCCATCTTGGCAAGGCATTATTACTTTCTGCCTGTATAAATACTATCATCCACAATTTTCTCTCTTCTACCATAACGCATGATTTATGTTAATGTTTAAAAATAAGTCCTGATATTTAAAATCTAAGTATTATCTTGCATATTTTTTTTAAAGATTTTATTTATTTATTCGACAGGATAGAGACAGCCAGCGAGAGAGGGAACACAAGCAGGGGGAGTGGGAGAGGAAGAAGCAGGCTCACAGCAGAAGAGCCTGATGTGGGGCTCGATCCCATAACGCTGGGATCACGCCCTGAGCCGAAGGCAGACGCTTAACCGTTGTGCCACCCAGGCGCCCCAAAGTATTATCTTGCATATTAATTCAATAACATAATTCCTACACTGGAAAAATGCACAAGAATGTAAAAGATGAAATAAGCTTGATATAGGGGCGCCTGGGTGGCTCAGTTGGCTAAGCGTTTGCTTTTGGCTCAGGTCATGATCCTAGGGTCCTGGGATCGAGTCCTGCAACAGGCTCCTTGCTCAGCGGGAGCCTGCTTCTCCCTCTGCCTGCCACTCTCTCTGCTTGTGCTCTTTCTCTCTCTCCCTCTCTGACAAATAAATAAGTAAAATCTTTTAAAAAAACAAATAAGCTTGAGATATATACATAAAATAATCATCTGCTTTTGACCAAGGAGAAAACAAAAGCTCGGGAAAATTAAATGCCTTGCACAAATCATGAAGGAGTGAGAGTCCAAGTTAAAATTAGAATTGACATCTTCTGATCATTACACAGCTTTTCCTGTCAGACCACCAAAGGCAACACTAGAAAAATTATGAATGCCTGAAAATGCAAAGACATTTCAAATTCTTTCAGATCTCACAAAATATGTATTTTTTTTCCGTAAAGGAGAGCCAAGAAGCAGTTACATTTTCTGAGGAGCTGTTCTTTCTTAAACTATATTCTTACCTACATTGAAATTCTATACAATGATCTATCTAAATCAAGATAAATGAATTTATCTCTACAATGAGAACAAATTACTGGAAATTAAGCAATTTAGAGCCTAATCATTTTATCAGAGATTATATGTGTGATGTGGCTTCCACTGCAGTCTTAAAAGGTTTATACACTGTCATGTGTCTTGGGCCGTTAGGGACAAAGTTTAGTATTTAATGAGGTATCCCTTCTGTAATATTTTAATTCTAAATGGAGCTACATGGGAAATCTAGGATATTTATAGTAACATTTAGAATAAATTTAAAACATTTAAATAGCTTTGCTCAGCAGATAACAGCTCATCATATATTCTTTTAGTTAAGTCAAGTGACTCTGAAAACCAGTTATGCTGTTGATTCAAACACTACCAAAACCTAAATACAAACTGTTATGGGCTGAAGTGTGTCTCTTCCCCAAGCCCCCGCCAAATTCTTATGCGGAAGCCCTAATCTTCAGTGCCTCTGAATGTGACTGTATTTGGAGACAGGGCCTTTAAGGAGGTAATTAAGGAAGTTAAAATGGGGTTGTCAGGGTGGCCCTAATCCAATATGACGGATGTCCTCATACAAAGAAGAGACTAGGACATAAACATCATAGAGAAATGGCCATGTGAGGACACAGCAAGAAGGTGGCTATTTGCAAGTCAAGGAGAGAGCCTCATAAGAAACCAAACTTTCTGTCACCTTGGCCTTGATCTTGAGCCTCCAGAATTATGAGAAAATACATTTCTGTTAAGTCACCCAGTCTGTGGTATTGTTATAGCAACGCTTACAAACAAATACACAAACCTAGTACTTATTTTCTCCTTCCAGCTTCTGTGCCTGGGTTTCCCACAGACTTATTTTTTTTTCATAATAATATTTTTATTATATTATGTTATTCACCATACAGTACATCCCTGGTTTCTGATGTAAAGTTCAATGATTCATTAGTTGCATATAACACCCAGTGCACCATGCAATACGTGCCCTCCTTACTACCATCACCAGCCTATGCCATTCCCCCACCCCCTTCCCCTCTGAAGCCCTCAGTTTGTTTTTCAGAGTCCATAGTCTCTCATGCTTCATTCCCACAGACTTTTAGTTTCTTCTTGATCTGCCAGTAATACAAAGATGGGCAGATCTGGAAGGAGGAATCAGGATAAGTTGAGAGTACCCATCCCGTAAGACTACATCTTCCCATGAAACACTATCTCCCTTCTCCCCTGTCTGCCCATGAAACTCATCCTGATTTCCCCACACCTACAATCGGATTCTTCTTCCTCAGAGCCTTCACCTCCTCAGGCTGGAACCCCTACCAGACCTTATAAATCCACGTCCATCACAGCACCCATCACACTGACTTAGGACTGTTTCCATTGCTGACACCTTCACGAGGTTGTGAATGCTTGGAAAGGAGTGATCATCTTTGTAGCCCGGTATTTGACAGCTAGGAAGTACTCATTAAATGTTGGTTTAATAAATGAACAAATGAATGAATAAATGAAATAAAAAGATCTCCACGCCTCCAGGAATAAGTATGGAATAATTAAGTCCCTAATACAGTTTGAAATATAGTTGTATTTGTTTGTTGAGGGGAGGAAAGTACTTAAGTGTTACCTAGCTGAAAAATAAAGTAAAATCTACAGAAAGTACCTATCAATGAATTCTTCATTAACAGTGAAGAAAGTAATTAACCACGAGCAAATGGAAAAAGAGATACGGAGACCTTAGGACAGAACGATAAAATCTATCAGGGCTACACCGGGGTGTAGCCTTGGTCAGACCTGAGAGAAGGAATCAGAGGGGCAGTTGTTCCGAACCAGGCCCCAGAGCATCCAACCTAAAAACAATGCCCTCATCGTGAAGTACAAGAAAACAAACATTCAAACACTACTCCATGTGTGGTTGAAGGACAGTCATAGGCCTGGAGGTGAAAATAACTTTACTTGCCAATAAACAGAGACATGAGAGAATGGACCCAAGCAGATAAAAATGAACTCTGAGTGAGTTCTCTTCTAAAGGGCAGCAAAAACAGATGAGCTAATGTGACTAGAACGTGTAAACGGGGAGGCAGGTTACAGATCACAGAACCCAGGAATGGAGCCGACACCTGTTGGCTAGCAAGAGATGACGGATGTCAGCCAGGATGGCTTGGAAATGGTGTGGGAAGATGGCTTCTAACAGCCGGCAGCAGGGAGGCCATCCTCGGTCTGCTCCTCCTCACTTCGACCACCATCCCCTAGAAGTAATGGATCTGGGTAGGATAAGACGTGTGGAATCAACAGGAATCCAAATATTTAGGCAGCACAAAATGAGGCAAAAGGAAAAGAGAGCCCTGATTTTCAAATGATGAAAGTGACCCTGGAAATTGTAATTTGGCAACTTTGCAATATTGTGAGAGTAATAAAAAAATCTGTTAACCTCTAGAGGAAATAAACCTAAAAGTAATAAGAAGCTGAGCTTTATGAAGGAAAAAAAAAAAAAGCATGCCAAATTTGATTGCTTTTCTGATGGAATTACAAGATTACTAGTTTAAGGGAATGGAGCAGATGTGATATATTTGAATTTTATTAGAGCATTTGGAAGAACGTCTCACACAATTTCCTTCACAAAACTGAGCGACTTTGGCTTGAACGTGGACTGAGGAGATAATAAATGAAGGGTAACAATACATCGCAATCAATCTCATTAGGAGGAAGGTGTTTAAGGGGTGACACAAGGGCTCCTGCTTTTTAGGGTAGATAGAATATTCTTTTTAATGATGTGTGGAAAAGGAAGGATCAGAGTAGCAGACAGGAAACATGGAGATTTATTGGACAAAGGGGTGAGAAACTTGGTTAAAATGATCCGAGCACAGAGAAAAATAAAGGCTAACACATTTTTATATACTTAGAAAAGTAAATATATTTGGAAAAATACATGTGAAAATACACACATAAAAGGAGAAAGAATCTAGAAATTAATAACACTGAAAAGTACCTCGAAATTCTTTGCTGTATGTTTGAACTGTAATACAGATACAAAACAGATTCTAATGACTTATATACCATGTCATAATGAAGAGACATTACGTACCTTGCCCCAAAATATTTTCTTAGGTTCAAGAGGGCTAATTTTTACTTATCTTAGGATTTTGCCATCGTGAATTTTAACCCTCAAGTTTAGTAATAAAACTACTAACGCAATTTAAATGAACTACTCTGGGGAAGGGACAACTTATCCAGTTTCTCTCTGACAGGTTGTCCTGCTTTTAATCTGTTCCTCAATGAGGTCCAGTTTGGCTGCAACTATCTCTGGATAAATGAATCTTTTCCAGTGTAGTCATGATCGATTCTGAAAGGATCCAGGATGCCACTGTGAAGGTTTGGTGTTGCTGCTTTCAGAAATATCTTTTCAAAGTTAAAAAAAAAAAAAAAAAAAAAAATCTTTAAGCAAATGCTCCTGAGCAGTTTCCGAAAAATAGTGCCCCTGCCCTAAACTTGTCCACTCATCATGTATTTACTATAAGCTAAGTGAGAAGCACTGAAGCCATGATGCCTGGGTTCAAACTCTGGCCCAAATGCCTGTGGCTGGATGACCTTGGGTGGCTCGGTGACCTTGGGCAAGTTACTATTTCAGTGCCTTAGTTTACTTGACTAACAAGGGGATAATTATAGTATCTACCTCACAGAACTGAATGGTTAAATGAATTAATACTATGTGCAGCACACAGTGAACCTTCCACAACTGTGGACTCTTCCAAAATAGACTGACTGTGAGCAGACGACACATTTAAAAGACATAAGCTTCAGAGAAAAACTTCATGTTTGTCTGAACATGCTCATCAATGGCTGCTTGTTGAAAACTAAAAAAGGAACTCCATTTTGCTAGGACCGCATAATCTCATGACATATCTTCAAAGCAGACAATGCAGTTCAGAAGCAAGAAATAGGGTGAAGATTCCAGTCCTACTCCGCCACCCGAGCTGTGGGTTTTGCACACGACTGATTTATATCTACAAAATGAGAATATTGCCACTTGTCTGAACTTCCTCATAGGTTTTGGAGGAAAAAAAAGAGGTGAAAACAATTTGCAGAGCTCCACAGAACTTATAAAAGGAATTTCATTTTTTAAAAGATTTATTTATTTGAGAGAGAGCAAGAGAAAGAGAGCGTGTGCGAGAGCATGCAGGGGGGGGGGTGGGGCAGAGGAACAGAGAGAATCTTAAGCAGATCCCCCACTGAGCCCGGAGCCTGCCTTGGGGCTCCACCTCACGAACCAGAGGTCATGACCTGGGCCGAAATTAAGAGTCGAATGCTTAACCGACTAAGCCACCCTAGCGCCCCAAAAAGTAGTTTCATTTTTTGATCAGATATAAAAACGAGCCAAGGAGCAGAAGGCACATGAAGGGTAATATGACTGCAGTATGGCATTCACATCCAGCCAAAAGTGTGACCCCATTTCCCAACAGTGGCATGCCCCGAAACACTGTGTCATCTGTGGACGATGGCCCGTCTCTCTTCATCCTTGACTTTGCCCTCTTACACGTCTCTACATCCACTCAATCTCTAACCTCCTGCGATTTTGCCTCCTTGCCTCCCTTTCAGAGCCATCTGTGTCTCTCAGATCCACAGACGCTAACTTGGTTCCAGGGCCCCTCGTTTCCTGCCAGCATCGCCGGCAGAGCTCAGTAACAGAGGGAAACAGAGGCAGTTCCCCATCTCCATCTTGACCTCCTCCAGCACACTCTCTCTGCTCTCATAACAGTCTCTCTGCAACTGGCTGTGTTAACTCCCCGTTCCAAACCCTCTGGGGGCAGGGCGTGCAGGGCCTGGGATCTCTTCGGTTCCTTATCAGCTCTCTTTTCCTTCTCCAGACTCGGGCCTGAAGCACCTCCAGTCCTCAACAGCTAGTCTGTCGGGCCTGAAGCACCTCCAGTTCTCAACAGCTAGTCTGTCTGTTTGCCTGGCACTTGGACATCGCTCTCTGCCCTTCTTTGCTTCCTCCTTTGGGAGATATACACGCCGTCTCCTGCAGGAGGGCTCCCTGATCTCTCTCCCCTCCTTTCTGGTTCGTTTCTTTCCTGTGACATTCACTGTACTCGATCGGAATTGCTTATGTGTCTGCAAATGGTGACAAGCATGTCTCACTTCTCTGATGCCAGCCCGGGACGCACAGGAGCCGTCAGGTCTCTCGGTGAAGGGCCCCAGACCATCCACATGCTCAGAGACTGCCTCCATTGTCAAGGCAAGTCTGGGCTTGTGAGCAGCCGCTCACTGGTTTTGTGAGGAGCGTGCAGGAGGAAGAAGTGGCCCAGAAAAGGACGACAGTTAGGATGCAACCCCAACCCGGCTGTGACAAGCCAGGAGGTAACTGGAGTAGGCCACCTGTGGCCCTTAAACTCAGCTTTTCCCAGCTCATCGGCCTAGAAAATGTGATAGTTTCGATCAAGCCCTTCGGGAATGGTGATGAAAACTGAAGGAGGGGATGGTCTTTAAGTATAAACAACAGGGCAAAGGATGAGGAATGCACAGGGCACCACCTGACCTCCCGAACTTCAGGTGTAATCACACCACACCTCTGCTCAGGATCCCTTCAGTGGCTTCTCACTGGCAAAGGCTAAAGCCTAACAGCCCCCTGGGACTCCTCCTGACCCCCACCCATACTGCATTACTAGCGGGTCCCACCAGGGGCCACGTGGTGCGTGTCTCTCTGACCTTTACACATGGCCTTTACTCTGCTGAATGTGCCCTTTCCTCTCATCCTTTTCTCAGCTTTTTTTTTTTTTTTTTTTTTTTAAGATTTACTTGTTTGAGAGAGAGAGGTGGAGGGAGGGAGAATGGGGCAGAGGGACAAAGGGAGAGGGAGACAGTCTCAAGCAGACTCCACGCTGAGCACAGAGCCAGACAGGGCTCGATCTTACGACCCTGAGATCAGGCCCTGAGCCACAACCAAGAGCTGGATGCTCAATTGACTGCGCCACCCAGGCGCCCCTCTTCTCGGGTTTTCTTGGTAAGCTTCTCACCATTCTTAGCATCTCATCTCAATTGTCACTTCCTCTGAGAAGTCTTCTAGGCACTCTCTAGGTAAAGCTGAGTATGCCTCCTTAGCGCCTCCAATGCACCTGTCACCTACCGTGTGACTGAACAGATTGTCTGTTTACATGCTTGTTCCTTCCCCACATGGCAGGCCTCATACATCTTTGCATTTTGGGATTCTAGCATAATGCCCATCCCAGAACTCAATAAATTACTTGTTGAACTGAATTTGCTGAATTCACGTAGGAAAGAACACTTATCTAAAGCCTGAAAGGGGGCGCCTGGGTGACTCAGTCGTTAAGTGTCTGCCTTTGGCTTAGGTCATGATCTCAGGACCCTGGGATTGAGCCCCGCATCAGGCTCTGTGCTCAGCAGGGCGTCTGCTTCTCCCTCTCCCCCTGCTCTCTCTCTCTCTCTCTCTCTCTCTCTCGTAAATAAATAAAATCTTAAAAAAAAAAAAATAAAGCCTGAAAAGCTAAGGTGGTTAATCTTTTTTGTTTCACTTGACAATAGAGAACATCATTAGAATGAACTAAAATGATCAAGAATGTGTAGAAAGACATTCACAACTGAAACTATGGGAATACCATTTTTTTTTTTTTAGTTAATTAAATTGAAGACAAGAGCAATCACAGAAAATAATTATTTAACGGCTTTAGGGCACAGGTAGAAATCATATGACATTTTTAGATTGCTTTCTTTAAAAATGCATCAAAGCATTGTAAAAAGCCAAAAACAGCCTTTCAGAAGTGGTATTTTAAAACAGGTATATAAGTTCTATTTTCCCTGTGACTTTATTGTACAATAAAGAAAGGCACTTAGCCTTCGGGTCACTATGCATATATAGCAAATCATGCATGACCCGAAGGCCAAGCACATATATAGCATAAATTATGCCATTAGATGACATGTAATTAACCAGAATAAGAACACAGCCAATCTAATGGGGCCAATTTCGGTCTGAATGACTCATAAAAACATTAGGTAGTTCAGTGATTGGCAAACACAACGATACTGAGTTGTGGTCTACCTATAGCCTAATGGATCCCTCCTGTTGACTAGGGAGATAACGGAAAAAGATGTCTCAGATGGGACAGATTAACTAGAAATTCCACCCAAGAAGGAGCTGAGGTGTCGTCTTGATTTTTATTATCCTAAGCTCCTCATGAGACAGGCAATCTCTCCAAACATACTGCTGTCAACATTATCAGGTTGACTTTGCATTACAAGAAATAACAGAAAAACAACACTAATGAAAGCTTATTTTTAAACAACTTGAGGAAATACTTCCTGACCCGTCACCCGGGCAGTACAACAGATGGAATATTTAGTAAGTGAAAACTAGTGACACAGGAAGTCCAAATTTGCTTCCTTCCTCTTTCTTCAATGATTTGTATGTGGCAAGCATGAGTGAATTAATAAGGCCACAAACAGAAAATGTGATCTCTTTTTAAATGTTATATCTTTTTTTAAAAATTATTATTGTCGTGTTTTGTTTGGGGAGGGGTGGTTTTGGTCTTGTTTGCTTGTTTAAAATATGGAAACGTTCCAAAGGATTCAAGCTGAGAACAGGAAGGCATCCTTTAAGAATTGTCAAATAACCCTTACTGTTGTCAAGAAGAATGCAATGAGTGTCACACTTGCTAATGTGACAACATCTTTTAATCTTAAAATTTTAAGTGAGAAATAAAACAATCTAGCTATTTATTCACAAACCCATCCTCCATCCCCAGCATGACTTACCCCACACATATTTACTGAGCATAAATATAGCACATGAAGGGTGCTGAGACTCGGTACCTGTCTTTAAGCAGCTGACAGCCTACTGGAAGAACGAAACCTGTCACTCAGTCTTTATCTTCTACATCCAAATGGCTTGAGTATATACAAGATATTGTAATGTTTTAATTAGAATTATATATAAAAAAATCTGGAAAGATACATTCTAAAATGTCATCTGGTCAAGGGATAGCAAATTATTATTTTTTGCTTCTCTGTATTTTCTCATTTTTTTCTATAATGATGATGTATTGCTTGTATAAAAAGGAGGAAAAAAAGAGTATCTTATAAAAGTTAAGAAAAAAAAATCCCAGTTTGGGTAGCTCCGTATCTTGTCCTACCTCTGGACACTTACAAAGCCCCACTGCCTAACCTGTGGCAAGGCCGGCAGAGGGTTGTGTTGATGACAAAGTCTATTATAATTGATCTGTTTACCCCCCCTCCCCCGCCCACGGTGAGAAAGGTCCTTGAGGGCACGACTCTGTGCTGTTTGTTATTAGAACTAATGCCTAATATGGACCGAGGCACATCACAGATACAGGATAAATATGTGGGAAAGAAGACCCAATGACAGGAGAGTAGGAAGGGGGGGAAAGCTGGAGGCAAACGTTGCTGATGCTTTTATTAAAATAAACAGTTAATATAATCACTTTGGTGAAACGAAATCAACTAAACAGATTGGAGACATGAAGATGACATAATTGATATGATGACGTATATTTTTTTTACTGTTCAATCAACTCGGCTGTTGGCCAGAGCACCCCCTTGAGAGATGATGGCTTAGCCAATAAATCTGGAAGCAAGTTGTTTTATACCCTCTTTGATACAAGGGGACTTTCAAAATCTAAGTAGTTTTAGAACAACAAAAAATTTTTTCATGCCTTGATTTTTATGTTTCTTTAAAGACAAGAGACTAGGGGCACCTGGGTGGCTCAGTCGGTGAAGCCTCTGCCTTCGGCTGAGGTTGTGTCCTGGGGGTCCTAGGATTGAGCCCTGCGTGTGTGTGTGTGTGTGTGTGTGTGTGTGTGTGTCTGTGTGTCTGTCTGTCTGTCTGTCTCTCCCTCTCTCTGGCTCCCTGCTCAGCAGGGGGCCTGCTTCCCCTCTCCCTCTGCCCCTCCCCCCTCAAATAAATAACTAAAATGTTTTTAAAAAACTAAAAGAAAAGCAGAGACTACGAAAGAGCTCGTAAATGAGACCACGTCTTGGTCTTCTCTGTGTGAGTGGCAGCCCCAGGCTCTGTGCAGAGGCTGCAGTCAGCCACTCGACCTTTGCTTCGGGCTCTAAGTTCCTTCCCTGGCTATAATTTTCAGATCTGTTGGTTTTGAAAGCATCGTTCATGGTCCTAACTTTGGTGATGTATTGACATCTAGAGGCTAAGGATGAAAGAAAAATGCCTGTAATGAGTAGAAGAACCTTCAAAAAAAAAAAAAAAAAAGTAGCAGCTAACATTGATACAGCTCCTACTGTACGTCGGCGGGGCTGTGTCTCCCTGTCTGTCCATGTGCAGTCCTCAGAAAAACTGCAGGGTGGACAACATCACCACTTTACACGTGAGGAAAACAAGGCTCGGGAAGGTTCAGATTGGTGATTTTCCCCAAAGCACACCAAGCTCAGGGGTGGTGGAGCTAAGACGCAGCCAGGGGTCTGGCGAGCAATCCCACTCCTCCCCACTCCTGAAGAAATGCACCAGGAATTCTGTTGACATGTTATACAAATGTGACCTTTTTGCTCTTCCTGATTTTACCTTCTGTATTTCTCCTACTTCTTTCCTCCCCCTACCACCGCCCCAATTTCAATTCCTATTCTTCCTATGCTTTTGTGGCATTTGACAAACCATAGGTGGAAATTCTTTAAACAGTGCCTGCAGGTCTTCTGAGAAAAAGTGCCATAACATAATCTTTAAATACTTAAAAATAATTTTTATTCTGCATAGTATGGATAAATATATTTAGGCTTTCAGGCACCCTGATTATTGGACAAATAAATTTTCTTGGAATCTTCATATTCACACACACACCCCCCCCCACACACACACGCGCGCACACACACACACACAGAATCATTTGTTTTCCATCAGAAATGACATTTGCTTTTGAAATGATTATTCAATACTCTTCTCACCCTCAGCCAAGATTTCCACAATGCCTGGGTAAACAAAAAGGGAGCTGAATACTGAGATGCTTTGGCTTTTTGCTTTTGTGCACAGTATGATAAATAATGATTAAAAGTATAAAATATATGTTAACAATACAAAACAAAACCATCTCCAACACTTTGCAGAATGTAGCCTCACATCCTGGGATGCTGACCTTCTGACAAATCTTTAAGTTTTATTTTCTATGGCCATAGAGACTTTTTTTAAAGTAGAGCCTTAAAGTGAGACAATAAGAGTTCATACTGAGGATTACCTAGTTTCTCTACAGGAGACTGGCTCAGGGATCCAGAGGAACAAAAAAAAAAAGATTTCCATTAGAATCATTTAAAATGATTTAGCAACAACAACCACAAAAGACACCCATGATGATGAAATTCCACTTAAATAATAAGCATTTAAAATAAGACACAAAGCGAGGGAGCAGTCACATGGAGATGCATTTCCACAACAATATGCCAACTGGAAATAAGAAATATAAAGTAAATCAACCCTAACTGGAATTCACAAGCATACCTAGCTGCACAGGATGGATAGGTTCCTAAAAAGTTCTGTATAAATACAGTTTGTTTTTTCCTCCCATTACTTACAGAGAGAGAGAGAGAAAGAAACTATTGAAATCTTCCAGTAAATCCCTTTTTAAGGAGAGAAATATTGTTATATGGCAAACAGACATCGGCTTTGACTCCCTGACAGAAACGATTAGAAAAATTTTATAATAAACGATGATTTATGTAACAGCATGTTTTCTAAAAACGAGGCAAGCCTGTATGTTAAGGGTGAATATGGAAAGTGGAGAGGAAACCAGAGGGTTGATTTCCATTTTACTTTTGGTATTTAAATGCCACGGTGATAACTGAACAGTGGAGGGCAGAGCCACATAAATTATTGCTAAATTACCTTGTAAATTGCTTAAGCCTTCAGTCCATAGTCAATAAAACGTATACCTTGCCTGTGGTTTACTCAAGACTACAGAAATTCAGAGCAATCAATCATTCCACGTGGCTCTTATAGCTTTCCAGGTAGTGAGGGCTGTATTTTCCTGAACACAGGCATTTAATTAGTAGGTATTAGTAAAGTGCAATTTTCCACATTAAACTGTTGTCTATACAAACAAGCTTCTTGGAATGCCGACTTGTAAACACAGGTTATCTTCAGTTCACACAACATACAGGTAATAACTCATTTTTGTCTCTGTGTTTGCTGATTCTACAGGAGAATGCATTCTTTCTGCTGTTATCAAAGAATAATTTCTGAACAAATATTCTCCAAGACCTTTTAATGTTACTGTCCTATAAGCTAAATTTTTTTTATCATTTTATTTTTTTCATCATGGTTAAGTGTACTCTTTAATCCCCATCACCTATTCCCCCCACGCCCCACCTACCTTCCCTCTGGTAACCATCAGTTTGTTCTCTACAGTTAAGAGCCTGTTTTTTGGTTTCTCTCTCTCTCTCTCTCTTTTTTTCCTCTTTGCTTGTTTTTGTTTCTTAAATTCCACCTATGAGTGAGATCATATGATATTTGTCTTTCTCTGACTTATTTCGCTACTGTCTAGCTCCATCCATGTTGTTGCAAATGGCAAGATTTCATTCTTTTTACGGCTGAATACATAAACTAAATATTTTAAGACTAACTTGAATACCAACATTACCTATTGTGACATTTCTTATGCTATAAAGAATATTGTGCCATAATTTCTAATTATCCCATGGTTGACAGACTAATTACAGCCATTCTACCATGAAAGTGCAAAGTTCAACAAATACATTTTTTCCACTACAGTATAAAAAAGCATTTTGACTTTATTTGAAAAAGACTGTCACAAATAGCTATTAATTCAATGTATACATTCTATCTAATAATGATTTAAATTTACCAATATAAATGGAAGGAGGAAATGAATTTGGAATAAACATCTACTTCTCATGGTTCCTGGCATGTATGAAGAAGTATTTGAGTAAACGAATCCATTTGATGAAAGGCAATTATTATGGGCAAAATCCACAAACAGTGGAAAAGGGATAATTTCTTCCCTTCCTTACTATGGAAATTCACTGGTTATAATTCTAAATTGCAGATCTTTTCTTTAATGGTAACTTTTGTTAAAACATCTCTAACAAGACACCATTGTTGATTATGTAACATTGATGATATGCTGTTGTGGCTTCTCAGCTCTGTGCCACAAGACAAAAAAATAAAACAATAAGTGTTAATTTTTTAAAATAAGAATACCTTCTAAATCAACTGCTACCTCTCAGTGTAGAGCTAGATCTCCTGAACCAT
This sequence comes from Ursus americanus, assembly GCF_024610735.1. Lineage (NCBI taxonomy): Eukaryota > Metazoa > Chordata > Mammalia > Carnivora > Ursidae > Ursus > Ursus americanus. Next base: position 21,750,298 of record NC_142143.1, on the reverse strand, counting down.
TATAGTATGAGGAATGACAAGCAATATAAAGAGTAAAAACAATTTTCACAAAATTCAAACTTTGTAACACGTGAATGGACAGCCTTGAAGAACAAAACACCCCTTCTTAGATGAGGTGCAGTATAATTAGTCAGAAAGGTGTGGCAAGGCTTTTGCTTGTGATCAGCCAGTTGGAAGGATTATCAAATCAACAATCTAGCTATTGCTGCTTTGCAAGAAAACTGATCATTCTTCGGGGTGAATATTAATAAGCACTTTTAGAAAAAGGTTAGAACAAAACTAGCTTTGCGAATTACTGCACACTTTCTTGCAAACGCACAGGAGCTAAATCAACAGTTTATCTAATCATTATCAATACAGCATACTTTAATATATTGGATATAAATAATTGTCACTAAAAAATCATGTGCTGCCTGTTCAGATAAAGCTATAGAGATCTGCCTTGTTACCTAGCAACTGGGCAAGTAACTGCCATACAGCAAAAAAAAAAAAAAAAAAAAAAAAAAAAAAAAAAATCCTCATTTTTTTAGGTAGAAAGGATGTCCATAAGTCTCCACATATGTTAATAAAGCCAAAGTATATATTAAGGTACCCATGCTAACTATTTTAGATACATCCATGGCTTACGTTTTGAAATACCATGCAGTAATGAAAATAGTCAATATTTAGATCTCTTATTTTAACTGGTCATGAACAACAACGTCCTGCACAGTTTTTGTTTTTTAAAAGAATCACCATACGTCACTAATTTTTTATTTGTACTGTTTCACAGACACAGGATTTCCAACAAGATCTTATGTACAGATTTCTATTTATTGAAAGGGTGATGCTTGCTTGTTTAAAACATAATAAAACAGTTCTGAGTAATTAGTTCACTGTCAGGGATCCCAATTACTCTTACATTGCATATAACAGCTTAACACATTAAATTTCTATCATTTGGGGGAGTCAGGCTTGCCAGCTAATCTAAGTTCTGTTTTAATTTGGCTAAAAATCTGGATTCCTGGGCTGTCTGTACACAAAATCTCTCTGGATGATTGTGACAATTATATCATTTGACTTCTTCGGTCTATAAAATGCAGTGCCTGGCCAGTCTTCAAGGCCCACGGAGTGGAAGCTATTCCCTCTGGAGTGCAATGCAGGTGACCGGCCGTGGCCTGCGTGCCGGTGGTTGTGGGAGAGAGAGAAACCGTGTGCCAGGGGCTCTGCAACAAGCAGAGAATGTTCTGTGGTTAGACATGGCTGTGACTGCCAAGGTCTTCACGGTACCTCAAATCCATTGCTTACGCTGCACTCCTGTGTTGACATAATATATTATGATTTCCTTTATAGGTGTGCAGACAGACACAATGAAAAAAACTCTTCAAGTGATTACATGGAATTAATATAAAGAAGCATAATTAAAAAAAGAATGAAGCTATAAATTAAGTACTTGGTAGTGAAATCCACTACACTGTTTTCATTGGATTTTACTCATTCTCACATTACTACAAAGCTCATCTTCTTTGATTTGAGAAGTAATCTGCATTAAGTGTGCTAAATAAATCATATTCACTCAAAATCAATAACAAAGCAGAAAACTATCTGTTTGAGTTTGGGGTGTGGGTTTTTGGGGAAGGCAGCAGTTCACAAACCCCAATGCTTCAGAAAATTGGTTGAAGATAACTGGTTATGTGCCCCACATCTTGCTTGAGAAGCATGGAAGTGTTTTACCAGGTTCCAGTGCTTTTCTTTTCCAGACGTACTTCACATATATTATCTCATTCAACGCTCATGGCTCTGTAACACAGGGAACAGACATACCTATCTCGCCATGTGACGGATGGGAATTGAAGCTAAGAGAGTGACCCATCTGAAGGCCACTAGAAGCTGATAAACAACACAGCTGGGATTCATGTCTTGATTCCCAAGTGAACGTCTCTCATAACATAGGTTTTTAGTTTGAATAAAATTATTTCACTTTGTAGAGAATAAGCCTAAATTTCATTTCGCTTTATGTATTTTGTCTATAGAGAGACTACTAATTTTAAAAAGGGATGAACAGACGTCGTAAAGATTATTGTCCCTTACCCTCAAATAGCTGAGACGCTCACAGGCAATATGACATACGTAAGCAAATACCCCAAAACAAGGCACAAAAAACGGGGAGTTCAGAGAAAGGCTGGGTAATTTCTAATTGACAGGCTGCAAGGAGACAGGGGCAGATGTGACCTAGAACAAAGGGAAGAATCTGAAACAGCATGAGCAAAAGCCGAGGGAAGATGTTTGTGGTGATGGGGTCTTAGTCAACCAAAATCTCCGGAATTTACTCCTTATGCTGGTTAACCTTTGTTATATAACAGTTCATCTTCCCTGCCTATAAAAGAGTCTATTTCCATTTGCTTTGGTTAATAAGATCATTAAAACATTTTTATGTTTCATGATATAAATTGTACAATTTAAGATACATTATGCTGAATTTTAGAGCTAGAGGGAAAACTGGATTTACAAATGAGGAGCGTAAAGTCCAGAGAGATTAAGTAGCTGGAAGCCGTGTGACTACAACTTCTTAAAAAAGTAAATATATGCAAAGTGCTTAGAACAGTGCATGTCACAAGAAAGGATTATGTGTGTTTGATACTGTTATTTTTTTATTATTGTAATTATTACCGGAGGGGTTGGATCTGGAATCTGTTTTCTAATTTCCGGAATAGTGTTCTTTTCACTAACCATGTTACCTCAAAATACAGAAAGTCTTTATACTGTACATCTTCTAAGAGCAAAAGCTGTATTTTAATTATAAAAATGACTTAATAAAAATGCATATATAGAATCACTCTGAAAACAGAAAAAAATCAAGCCTTTATAACTAATAATTTATAGCCTCTTGTTTAAAATCAAATCTTTATCACTTTCAATTATATATAATTGAAGTGCTAATAGCTAAAAGCAAATCTCAATGATCTTTGAAAGGCAACACTTCAGTTACTAGTTACTGTGTAGACCTAGAAGTTTAAAATTTCCCATCTTCAAAATGTTCTCTGATTTACATTTCTCACTAATTCATACCAATCACTAACCTGAAACGTTTATACTGAAAGATTTCAGACATTTTTTACATTAAGAACAGTTTGTGCTGAGCCTAAAAAGAGTTCATACATGAACACATCTTGATTAGTGCATATTCGTTATAAGATTCCCCATGTTTACATTCTCTCTCCCTAGGCGATCTCATCCGGGCACATGGCTTTAGATACCACTTATGTGCTGAGCATCTCTTCCCTGAGTTTCAGACCAGTAGATCCAACCACCTGCTTGACATTTCCACCTGGATGTCAAGTTTCTCAAACTTAAAAATCTTACAACAGAATTCTTGATTTTTTTTCCCCCGCGCTAGTCCAATCTGCTCATCACCTACCCAGTTGCTAAGACCAGAAATTTAGGAGTCATTCATAGCTCCTTCCCTTCCTTCATCTTTCAAATTAAATCATCAGCAAGACATTTATGTTCTATCTCCAAAATATATCCCAGAGTCTGATTTAAGATGGCAAATATAAATTGCCTCACAGAACTTCACTTCCTAACAAAATGTGAAGAGAACAGTGAACATTAGGGAAAAAAACACAAAAAACAAAACGAAACAAAAAAACCAACAGTAACGAATCAAGAAAAGGCAAGTACAGATCAACAAACTTCAAAACCAGTGACCAAGGAAAGAAACAGAAGATTCTGGAGCAGGATAAAAGAAAAAAAAAGAAGAAAAAAAAAAAGGCACAGTGTTGCTTGGCTCTTAATCCTGTTCTCACTACCCAGAGAGGTGAGTCAACAAATTCTGAAAGTTCTCACTACTAATCCTAAATTTAGAGAAAAGCACAGTCAGTGAATATCCTTATCTGTTTCTTCTCTCTACTAATGGAAACATGTGAGATGGGAAAATGGGAGCAAAGGGCTGACTCCGTGGAACTGAAGACTCAGGGCTGCCCACAGTACTGAGGAAACCTGCCACATTGTAGGTTATTTCCAGGGTGGCTACTGGCTCAACTGGAACCTTTTAGTTGAGTACCAAAAAAAAACCAAAAAAAAAAACAAGGGTTGTTCTTGGTATTTCCCACCCACTCCCTCCCAGTTTGGTGAAAAGAAGGCTGATAATGGGGGACATTCAGCAAAATGTGAGAAAGCACAGCCCAGGAAATCTGTAACCAAGACTGCATATAGCTTGGGCTACCTCTCTCTACAATTTCTACCCCACTCTGCAATCTCTTCATGCTTCAGAAAAGTGAAGAGACCCAGGCAGTAAAACATATCTGAAAGAAGGAAGCAAACTGGTCCCAAAAGCACTGGGAAGTGATTTAAGAAGTTACTTAGACCATGTCTGGGCAGAGTTCCCCCAAACACCAGCAAGATGAAGAAAAACAGCATGGTCAATATTCAAGAAAGGAGGAAAGGGGAGCTGAAGAGAGGAGGAAAAGAAGGAGGGAGAGAGGAAGGGAGGGAGGGAGAGATGGAAGAAAATAAAATGTAAGGGTCACAGCATAAGGAATTAAACCCAGAAAAACCTTATTTAAAGAAAAAGAAGGAAACCCTCACAGAAACTTTCTACTCTAGAAGAATGGTTTCAGTAAAAATCGAAGCTTACCGACAATATGATGAAACAACTGAATGGGATGAAGAGACTGTGGACTGAAGGAAACAACCAGGGAAGAAATAGCATCATTTCAGAATTAATCAGTAAATTAGAAACATCAGGAAACAGAGCAGACACTTCTGAAAATGGAATTACTGACACAGAAGAAAGGATTTTTATACTCACTGTGAATGCAGATGAAAATAACAAAAAGATTATAAAGAAATAATAAATGTGGAAGAGAGACAAAGATGATCCAAAATAAGGATAATTGATGTCCCTGAAGTACGTAACGCTACAAATAGAATAGCAAGTGTATTCAAAGATAGGACACAAGATCAGCAAATTTAAAGAGCACACTGTAATGCAGAAAATTTTGACACCAAACATTTAACACCTGGATATATCCTAGCTGTGCTACTGACCTATGATGAGAAAGAAAGAATTTTTAGGGGTCCAGGCAGAAAAAGCAGATCATCTACAAAGGGTGGTCTCAGACTGCACAGCAGCCATGAATGCTAGTAAACCAACATTATGAGGGAGAGAAAGCATAACACGAGAGTGTTATACTCAGTATACTGACACACTGAATATCAATACTCACACAGAATCAATATAATGTATTTAAAATTGGAATTTGTAGTTTAAAAAACATAATGATTCCAAGTGTGAGGTGGGTTTACAGTACAGCTACTGAGGCTTAAGTGCCAAGGCCCTTCACCTACTTGGATGATCTGCTTTTTCCCAGGCTTCGGGGTGTGTGTATGGCGGTGGGGGGGGGGGGTTTCTACAGCAAAGCTTTCATAAGATCTTGCTTTTGTACAATTTGTAAAATATACTTCATTTCTTTTTTAAATTTTTTATTTTTCTAAGTTTAAGTTTAATAATTTCTTAAATCATGACTTTGGTAACAAACCAAAGAGGTATTAGCACTACCGGTGGCTTTGTTCTTTTTGTTTTTTAGTTTTTTATATTTGAGCATAGTTGACAAAGTGTCACATTAGTTTCAGGTATACAACACAGTGATTGAACATCTCTATACCTTATGCTGTGCTCACCACAACTGTAGCTGCCATCCGTCACCACATAGCGTTATCACAGTACCATTGACTGTATTCCCTGTGCTGTGCCTTCATTCCCCTGACCTACTCAGTCCAAAACTGGAAGTCTATATCTCCCAACACCCCTCACCTATTTTGCCCATCCCCTCCACCCCCTTCCCTCTGGTAACCCTCAGTTTGTTCTCTGTACTTATAGATCTGATTCTGCTTTTTGTTTATTCATTTGTTTCATTTTTTAGATTCCACATGAGTAAAATATCTTTCTCAGTCTGACTTACTTTACTGAGCATAATACATTCTCGATCTATCCATGTTCTTGCAAATGACAAGATTTCATCCTTTTTATGGTTGTGTGATATTCCATTGAATTATACTCCATTTTCTTAAAGAGGAGTCCCAAATTCTCAATTCTCAAGTCCCACAAAATCTCAATTCACTCCTGCTCAAACCTCTTAGTATTTTTAATAACCATTTCTTTAAACCATAAGGGGAGATCTTTTAGGAAATAATTCTTGTAGTAAAGAGACATCTGCCTAAAGTTCAACAATTATTTACTTCTTCTTACCTCCATTTTTTTCTGCTGTTAAATATAAGAAATTAAATTTTAATGCTTTTTATTTTAAAAGAGCATTTCCAGTATGATTCCATTGTTGCCATTGTTATATAAGTATTTCTTTCTATTCTTGCATCCATTTATCAATCCCTTTGCATATATGCATAGAAAGATGCCTGCAATGCTTGTCAGTCTAATAATGTTATAGATGGTTATTTTTGGGTGGTGGGATTTAGGGTAAGCTGAAGATTTTAGTATTTGCACTGCATGCACTGTCTGAGTAAATATGATCACATAGCAAAATATCAAAAACAATACAGTGATTATTTTCCTTAAAAATGCCAAGATATTAACAGATTTTACTTTGGGTGGTGTGAGCTTTCGAGAATTGTTATTTTCTTCTTTGTCTTTTCCTATATTTGCAGAATTTCAAAAAGCTTTTCCCACTTTGATATTGTGACTCTTTCCACATATCTCTTGTTTACGGCCACAGCCCAGTCCAAATCACTGTCATTTCTCCCCGGGGCTACTTTAATGGTCTTCTATGTGGTCTCTCTGTGTCCACTCATGCCCTAGTATTATCCAGCCTTCCCAGAACAAACAGTGGATTCTTTTCAAAGGTACAGCAATCACACCTCTGCTTTCTGTTCTCCACTTGCTCCACGCCGTTTTTAGAATAAAACCCAAACTCTTGCCTGGGAAGGCTGACCCACAACCTCACTGGACTGCTCTCTGCTGCCCAAACACAGTGCTCTCGTTCCCACTTGCTCCACGCCGTTTTTAGAATAAAACCCAAATTCCACGCCGTTTTTAGAATAAAACCCAAACTCTTGCCTGGGAAGGCTGACCCACAACCTCACTGGACTGCTCTCTGCTGCCCAAACACAGTGCTCTCGTTCCCACTTGCTCCACGCCGTTTTTAGAATAAAACCCAAATTCCATGCCTGGGAAGGCTGACCCACAACCTCACTGGACTGCTCTCTGCTGCCCAAACACAGTGCTCTCGTTCCCCCAAAGGCTTTTCCACATGCAGTTCCCTTTGCCTGGATTGCTCTTTCCCCAGCATCTCTGCATGGCGGGGTCCTGCTCACCATCCCGGTCTCTGAGAGGCACTGTCTCTGGGATACTTGCTCTGAGCAAATGTTTTCAGGTAGCATCCTTCCCCTCCAGGAAACTCTCGAGCACTTCACCCGCAGTATGGCCTTCACAGCACTTATCACTACCTGAGATTATCTTCCCCATTTATTTATGGACTTACTTGTTTTGTGTTGCTCCTTCCCCACTATCTACTCTAGAAAACAAGAACCTTGTCTATGTTGTTCACTAGTATATCTCCTGTCCTACACACGCAGACATTCAATAAATATTTCCAGAAGATAGCAGACAGCCAATAAATATTTCTCAAGTGAATGAATACACACAGAGATTGTTTCTTGGCTCTAAAAGAAGGGTTGTATTTGCAAAGCTTTCTTTTAAGTCAGTTGCTTGGAATTCAGAATGCATGTTCCTTCAAATAAGCTACAGTATAAATGATAATCGAATATCAAAGTTAGCCCACAAAAGTCTACTGGACCCACAATGGAATAAAATTCTGCATATGTGCAACAAATACAAGAAAATTAACACAAAGAATTATCATTGGCATAATCTATAATTAAAAAACATTTCAACTTATTTAAATATGGACAAATGACAACTATTATTTATCTTTCATGTAGGTGGAGACATTCGTGGGTATTCTGAAGGGGACTTCAGAGCATTTTCAAGGGCTGGAGAGCTTTCTGGTCCTGGTTTTTTTATTGCATATAAGCTCACTTAAAAACGTATAGCTTTTGGCTCCTTTGATAACAGACATATAACTAGTACCAGCCTGAATGCTCATGAGGTGAGTCATGGTTTGTATCAAAAACGTAAAAGAGGAAAAACCAGAGTGGTATTCTGGAGGCATTAGGCTAGGGGACCAAGGAAAGGGATTAAGGAGTGTATGTGATCTGAAAGCTACCTGAACTAAGAGCAGTGAATGAGAGGAGAGAAAAAGTCGGTGGTGAGTGGTCAAGAGACGATGGAGGAGAAGAGGTTCCCCACTAGCTATGAGGAAATTTCATCTTCCAAGACAGCTTTCCTGATAGGAGTACTTCAGGGTGGGTAAAAGAAGGGAGAGCCAGTGTGTAAACAATGTTGAAACTTGGGAGGGACTATATATTTTTAATTTGAAGCTTTGTCCCAAATTTGGTTTGGCATGAGTTTTTATGACTAATCTACCAGTAGGGTGAAATAAATAGCATCATTCATATCAGGAGTATCAACCAACCCCTGGGAGATGTTTAGGAGGCAATGCCAGACCTTCCATTCTGGAGGGAAAGCTATACTACAAGAAAACAATTGGAACCAATTATTTTTATACTAAGTTGACAGGACAGAAAAAAAATGCATTAAGAGCCAAGAGATACTGCATATGGTCTGCAAGTCTTTTCTGGAGAAGTGAATCATGGAGATAAAGAGAAGCAGCTTATTTTTACAGTTACATTTTATATTTCTAGAAAAATAACTACAACATGGTCATGATTTCTAAACACAGGGAAATGAGACTTTTATGAACATCACACAACACAAAACATACCACCTGTTGCAGCTACAGCTCTATGCGAGTCACTCTGAAGCCTTAATTAAAACCAAAAACAGACCATAAAACTTATGGTTACCAAAAAATTATTCTAACTGACATGTGTCAAAATGAGAGGATGCTCAAATAGTCTTAAAATACAATTTTTTCTCTTGCCAAGAGCCACAAAAACCTAACCCTGACCAATGTTAACCCAAGTACCATTTAAACATATGGCCAAGGGGCAGTCTCAACGCAATTCTTGATCTTCCAGAGCGTGTCCTTGTGGTTGGTCCTGTGAGGTTACTAGTTATAGTTTAGTTAATTCCAAACCCCAAAGAGATGTACCCATAAAGCCATTCATAGAAGAACTTTATTTTGAAATTTACCTAAAACTGTACTATTAAGCATTTGGTAACCAAGGGAGATCAGAACATGCATTTTTGCTTCTTCCAGTTCAAGTTTTGCTTTGGTCTTCTCTGCATTTCCTGTTCTAATGTGAGAAACCACCAGTCAACAGTCCATAAGTCTTTGCTCTGTAAATACCACAACTGGAACTAGGGGATATGGGCTAAAGACAGAAATTTTTAGGGAATTAATCTGAACAAGCTAATCTATCCCAACAAATTTTTAAAGGAAAAAAAAATGACTCAGCTTAATTATATTCGACTCCAAAAAAACCCCATCTCATGATTGCATGAAGAGAAAGCAGAAATCAGATGAACAAGAATGGTTTTCATCTCACACTAGAATTATAAGAAAGGTTAATTTTTACATGAAAATTACATCTACATAAAAATAGATTTCTGGAACAATGCACTATTGACAGTTATGTGGGAAGATAAATGCACTCATGTAAATGTTCTTTCTCAAGCAAATTATTAAATATATTGACAGTACTGCACTTTGAAAACAATCATTTTAAAGAAATCAAATATTAATACAAAAGTAAAGACATCATAGCTAATGTAATCTTTAACTCAAAGAAATACGTATGCAACAATTTTTTCCCAAGGCTTATTGATATATACTGCTATTAAAGTTAATGGTAAACATTTATGCTTTGTTCTTGTTTATTGTTCATGGAAGGAAAAAAATAGGTAGCCAATTGTTAAATCTGGATTCTGTTCGCACTTCCACTGTCATGGAGAAATGCTGACACTGGTGGCCTATGAAAGACCTAGTACTTTGATTACTGGTGTTGGTACTTGGAAATCCTAAGTCTGAGTTACTGCTTTAAGTCCAAAATATGTAAAAATCAAACATATCTATGGAAATACAAATGTTTTACGCGTGACCATTAATGACTTTAATCAAGCAGATCTCCAAATTAATTTTGCTAATTGTTCATTCCTCCCGGGATATTAACTGGCTTGATGGGTATTCCTGGGACATATGTTGACAACAGCATCTGGTCAGAAATAGGGACATCAATAAACTCTACCCAGTGTCTCTACAGACTCTGCCAGTGCTATAAACACTGACGACACCAAAGCATTTTTTCAATAAAACATTTGGAGAACATGTCTGCCTTACATTTAGAGAAAGGATAAGCCTGCTTTAAAACCCACGGCACTCAAAAATGCTTACTCAATGAATGATGCAATGAGAATGACTTGATAATAAGCGGGAAAATATCTGCCAACAATTACAAGAGGATAATAACATCACAAATGATTATTGGGAGCACCTTTCCTATACAATGTACTGTCTACTAGTTTATACTCTATTTGGTACATGCAGAGTAACTTTAAACAAATACTACTATTTTAAAGAAAGCAATTGCCTAACATTTCACACCTACTGCACCATTTGCAGTAAATTATTAGCAAGAAATGTATCAGAATTCAAAACACGTATACAGAATTGGTTACACCTGCAAACTTTTAGATTATTAGTAACTGCTCAGCGATTGTCATTTTAAATTGCTGACAAATAAATGAAACGCATTGATACAGTTTCATCAAAAATTCATTACTCAAAGTATCTTACTTAATATTGCACCATGCTGTATTTCAAAATTATTTTAATGGAGATTTGATCTCCAAGTAGAGGCAAAATACTCTGTTCTCTGTCTTTGGTTCCCCTTAGTAGAAATGTAACAATATATAGGGTCTCTCATTCCTGATATATGGATGTATAGTCACCCTACTATCAATATTTTAAGGGAAAAAATATTGCTTCTACTAAAAGTGCCAAAGTGCATCAAGCAAAGTAACTCCAATGCAGTAAAATTGAGTTTGGCAATTAGCAACTGCAGGACAAAGTTCCTATCTTTGAACGAGGAGCTCTAATTCTTCACCACTCTTCCCAAAAATCGTATCTCCCCCTGCATGCTGAAGCTTTCAAAAAAAAGTCTTTGTAACAATGTGCTTGTATGACACTGTCACTAAGTCTCCTAGGTAGCATGCATCTGTTTTAATTTCATTTATACCAGTTCCTCCTTTCTCCACCATCGGAGTCCAGGAGGATCACTCCATCACACCAAGAGTTACTCACGACTGAGAACAACAGAACGGAACACTTCAGAAGAGACCTTTATGGTGGAATAATGCCAGCACAAGTCATTATAGCCTATTTTGTCATAGAGCCATCAACAGTCTGGACTCAAATAACTGAGACACCACTGGCATCTCCTTGCCTAAGATCATCTGCAGAGTACAAAGAACACACAGGTTTCGAAGCAACCTCAGAGACGTTTTCTAATTTTCTTTCCTCTTTCCCTTCTGGCTCCAAACTTCAATAGGAATCTACCCTATTGTAAAGACTCTCAGAAGAGAATTACAGACTCCCTTGGTAGCTTATGTCAACGTTCAGAAAAGTCTTCAGTTGTACCTAAATTCCTCATGTTGCTCTTCCAACACTATTTCCTCTAATTCTCTCTTTCCAGATGCAAGAGTCCATATAGCAAGGATACTAATGTACGTGTCTAAGAATCATTAAAGACCTCAAAGTTCTTGTGACTCCATTCTACAGATACCACATATTGGGTATATATATGCAGCACGGGGACTGAATTTTTAGTCTTCTAAAACTAGTATCTCTGTCGCTTAGAGAGGAGAAATGATAACTGCAGCGAGGGCTAGCCTTCCTAATCAATCTCTGAAACATGCAAAGCCTTCCTGAGCTGCCTGTTTGTTTTAGGGGCCCATGTTTGCAGACAGCTGGTTTTCTAGGAGAGAGAAAAAAAAAAAAAAAAACTAACCAACCAACCAAACAAAAAAAAAAAAACACGCGGCAGTGGCAGTATCCTTATAAAAACAAGTCCTTGTTTGGCTTTGGCAAGTTTTAGCCTGGAGTAAAATTACATCCAAGTTACAACCACGGAAATTGGGATTTCAATAGAAATGCTGACCCGACCTTCACGAAAGCAGCAAATTGCAGTCTCTGCTGCTCTCTTACTGCTCTCCAAGGCGTTCCATTGGAAAGTCCATGCCCACGTCCCCCTCCGATTAATCAGTGTATAAAGAACACGAGGAGAGAGGGCACGCTCAAGACCAACCCTGCCAGGGTCTATTCTTCCTGCTACTCCTCAAAGATGAGTCAAAGCGCACCTGGAAATTACATGGGTTGTCATGGCTTTTTAATTTTGAAAACAAATGACCTTTGGAAAATATATACTCGTGAAAGTCAAACCATTTAGAGAGACCTCCAGTAATTTACCGCTTCAAACTCCTCGCAAACGCAACCGCGAAGATGAGGAAAGGGAAAATGTGCCCAACCCGAGGGGGAAAACCAATAACCAAACCACGTTTAGGAAAAAAAAAAAAAAAAAAAGCCCACACAGTAGAGACCGCTAGCCTGGGCTGCAACAAATGCCCCGGCAAACCCTTTCCGCAGCCTTCCCGGATTTTCAGACCCGGCTTGCTTTTTCCTTTCCTGCCCCAGCTGCCGCACCACTTCTAGCAACCGCATCTTGGCGAGCAGGGGCCGTGGGCAGCGGGGGAAGCCGTGCCCCACGCCGCCCGCTGCCACCCCGCTACTCACCCGAGCCGGTCGGCACTAGCGACGGCAGCGGCCGTGGGCTGGCTGCGAGCCGGAATCCGCGAGGGCTGGCGGGCTCTGGCCCCCGTGGACGCGGACATGTGGCTGGAACCTCCGCTCCCCTAGCCGTTGCCTCTGAGCATCTTTCTGGGCGCCCCCAGCGAAAGCGAGCGGCGAGGCGAGGGCGAGCGCGCCGAGGAGGGGCGGGAGAGGCGCCGAGCCTGGCCGCGCCGCGCTGCGCCGAGCGCCGGGCTCTCCGCGCCAGCTCCCCGGGCCCGCGCGCGCGCGCGCTCCCCGCCGCGCCCCCCACCCCGCCGCGCGCCCTCGCACGCGCCCGGCCCCACGCGGCGCGCGCCAGCCCCGGTGGCTGCGGCGCGTCCTCCCCCGAGTGCCGTCTCCAGGGCTGCTGGCGGCTCTCTCCATTGTTCTGCGATTGCTTCCCGGGGGTGGGCGGCTGGGGCGGTGGGAGGTGTTGGCTTAGTTGTCAGGGAGGGCTTACCACTCAGTCGGACCCTAACTGCGAGAGCGACGCGGGCCCGGGCGCGGCGCGCGGGGGCTGCAGGGCGCCTAGCACCGCGGGCTGCCGGCGCGCGGGTGCTTCCTCCCCCCACACTCGCTCCTGCTCGGCGCCCGGCGCATCCTGTGTTACTATGGATATTCTCGCCCTTCGCCGCCTCCTCCTCGCGCTCCGAGAGGCCGCCGCCGCAGCAGCAGTGAGGCAGCTCCGCAGGCGCCCAGGTGACCAGCTCGGCAGCGGCAGCAGCGGTGGCAGGAGCCGCCACCGCCGCCGTCACTGCCGTCGCAGCCGCTGGGGAGAGGAGGAGGAGGAAGAGGGGGAGAAAGAAGGTCCTGCTTTTACTCCCGAGGCCACCTACGGTTTGCTCCCACTAGCCGAGCTGCTACGAGCCCACGACGCTGGAGAGGCCACCGCCATCCTCAAGTTGTGTGGACTGGTGGCACCACCCGAGCGACTAGCATTCCAGCTGTTCTCAGAGGGGAATGATCAGCCCCCTGTAGACTAAGAGGGCCACGGCTAACATTTTCAGTTAAGATTTTGGTACGGTTCAAATACCCTTTATCCTGTCCCTGGTTTCCACCGAAGTTACCATTGTACTACTACGGACAGTTGTATAAATTTATTCTCTTCAAAATTATGACAATTAAATGAGAGACACCTGACCTCAAACGACAAAGCTTTTCACCCATTTTTAAAAATCCCAATAGTTCTTCCTTGCCATAAATAAATACAAATATTGTGTGGTTTACAGACTGCTTAATTCCATAACATTTGAATGAACATATCTGGCAACCACGCACCTCAGTTCTTGGTGTTTCAAAGCTCCATCCAAGAGTGTGAGTTGCCCACTTAGTCTGGGATAAGAACTGCAGATCCCCACAAAGGATACCCATCGTCTGAAACAAGGTAACAGCACCCAAACTGTCTGTGAAAAATAGTTTGGAATGAGATACTTCAAATATTTAAGGAAATGTACAACATTCCACTGAACTCCAACGGTACTAATCAGTCTGTTTTTCAGGGTACTTTCAGTTTCTAAACTTTCAGAGTGCACATTTATTGCTTTAAGACCAAAGGAAACAAAGATTTTGATCAACTGCAAACGTCAGGCACTAAAATAGAAACGTGAATCAGTTTTTTAAATACTATGCAACATTTACTGAGCACTTAGGATTTGCCAGGCGTCTGTAAATTATCTCATTTAATTCTCAGAACTCTATGAGGTAAGATTTATTATTATCCTCACTTTACAGATGAACAACAAAAGGCTGAGTGAAATCTGCAGCTAGTAGTTATGGGACAGCCCTCATTTCCTTAAACAAGAAACACGAAATGTCCACTCTTTGGTCTATTTTCATGTCGTTGTGTGCTCTTGCGAGGTTCAGGTTAATTGCATACTCTGAAGCCACCCCTTTAGCAAGAAGCAGGCCTGTGAGGCCCCCGAGTGTGAGCACTTAACTATATACAAATGATTTCTCCTTCACAGAAGGAGTTCCTGAAGCTTTTTGATCTTACATCTTACATATATAGAAAGAGAAACAGATTGGACATGATCTGCCTTCTTGACTGGGGCATGTTTGTATCTCTCTGGTTTTTTTGAGATCATCAAGCTTTCAATGGGTTTGGGAGTTAGGCCATTTAGTTCTCTTTCTCACCGTGCAGCCAAACACGTGAAACTTGGGGTGGGATAGGTGTTTTCTTGGTTTCCCAATCCTGTGAATGACTGAAGAATGACATTCCCCAGGGCATCATTCTCTTCTGGATATTGTTCTCCAGGAACAATTTTGGGCTCTGTCAAAAAGATGCCCTTTGTTAGCAAGGAACTATAGGCTCTATAGAAAGGAGGCGTGTTCTCATTTTTGTACCAAGTCTTCTGCACTCCACAGTCATTTGGGACCTATAGGCCTTTTTGTGTCTGAGCCACCTCTAGAGAATGACGGAAATCTAATTCTTTGTCAGCATTTGTGCTTGGCTAGTGAAAGCTTCTTGAGGGAGCTGGGAGGCAGAGTTGCTGTCCATGGTAGCTGATACGAATGCTCCATTCAGCATAATCAGCTCACATATTAAATACTATAGACCTGGAAACTTCATCCCAGCACTAATGGAATTTGGCAATAACCTCCAGGTATGCATATTAAAACCTAAGGGCTTTATTAGTGTAGTCTCCTACTGGTTTGGGTAAAAACGTTACATAATTCACAGAAGGATGACTTTTTACTCTTCAGCACTAAAATAGCCCCTACTTATAGTTGAAATTTTAGACATTTTTAATGCTCTAGGCCAGCATAAAGAATATAAGAGATCATCTTCTGAAACCCTCTCATGTTGTACAAAAGGAAATTGATGCCAAAAATGGTTAAGTCACTTGCCCAAGGACTACCCTAACCAGAAACAGGAACAAAACCATGAATTCTTGCCTCTTGTTCAGACACTTAGCATAATATTATGGTACCCCAGGATATTCAATGCCAGACTTATTTTTCCTTTAGTAATTTTATATTTTTGCTGAAAATCAGTTAATTTCTTATTTATGTTATTTAAAATATGAACTATAACCTCATGTTCATTTACTTGGGGGAATCCACATTTTGTTTTCAATACACTGGTTATATTAACTAATATACTTTTCCTTGAAACATGAAACAATGTAGAAAAGACTCTTATAGCACCAACTCCCAACTTCCCTATGTCCCCATGAAAAGTAAAGCATCCATTCCATTCCAAGTCATCAGGAATGTAATCCTCTCTAACATAAACTACTTATTTAAGAACAGCAATTTTGTATCTGAAAGGACTAACATTTGGAATTCCCCCATCTCCTGTATTCTTTCTTCAGATTAAAGAAAAAGTATGCAGAAGACTATGTTGAATAATTCACTCTCACAAAGTCTGAAGATGGCGGTAAGTTCTCAAAGAGATATGTAAAACACTAATATGAGTCCCTTCATATAAATTTAGGGGAATAGAATTACAATCATTTCTTCCTTTGTTTTGATGTAGTATTGTGCAGTAGTTAATAAAGCTCCCAATTTTGGAATCAGACCTATGGGTTCAAGTAACGGCTATTCCACTTAATAGTTTTGTAATCTTGAGTATGTTACTTAAGTTTTTCGACTCGTGAAACTATATATGATAATAATGGAAATTACTTCATAGAGCTATGGTTAGGAGGAAATGAGATTACACGTGTGGTGCTCTTTTTGATGTGCCAATTTGGCTAGGTTATAATCCCCATTTACTTAATCAAACACAATCTAGGTGTTGCTGTGAAAGTATTTTGTAGATGTGATTAAAGTCCATAATCAGTTGACTTTAAGAAAGATTATTCTAGATAATCTGATTCAATCAGTTAAAAGGCCTTAGGAGCAGAGATGAGGCTTCCCTGAAGAAAAAGCAGCTCTGACTGTGAATGGCAATTTCAGCCCCTGCCTAACAGTTGCAGCCTGCCCTATAGACTTCAGACTACCTAGCCAGTTCCCACAATTACATAGGCCAACTCTTCGCAATAAATCTCCTGGTGTATATCTACTACTGGTTCTAGTTCTCTGATTGAGCCCTAACTTGCACACTTTGTAAAGTACTAACTGTAGTATCTGGCACATAATGAACCCCTCCCCCCCAAATGTTAGCTCAAATGTTTTTAGCAAAACCTTTATTGTATACCTCTCACATTCACAGTATCGAGGTATGCACCTTGATAAAAATGTCTAAGAGTTCTGAAATAGTGTAGAGATAGATGCCTATTGCCTTCAATGACAGCAACCTCAACCAGGAAAGGTTTCCATATTTTAGTAAAATTTCCAGGAAAACAAGCAAAATGAGCCACCAGTGTTGATTTTTATTTTAACTGAAGCTATGTAGGGGAATCATGCAAATCTAGTATGAAGACCACTTCCTGGGTTAGGAAGACAATGAATAAAAAGGTAGGCCCTTCTCTCTCAATAGATCCAGATGGAGTTAGCATCTGAAACTAGGAAGATCAGTTTTCCTGGATCAACACGTAATTCCATGATGTAATACAAATTTATTTATGGCTGTTGGTCTTTTTTTTTAAAATAAAGATTTCATTTATTTATTGTCAGATTGAGAGAGAGAGAGAGAGAGCACGTACAAGCAGGGGGAGCAGCAGGCAGAGGGAAAAACAGGCTTCCCAATGAGCAAGGAGCCTGATGTGGGACTCAATCGCAGGACCCTGGGATCATGACCTGAGCTGAAGGCAGATGCTTAACTGACTGAGCCACCCAGGAATCCTATTACTGTTGGTCTTAAGCCAACTAGAATTATATATTTAAGAGAACTGCCTTGAGATTCTTAGAGGAAGAAATCCTTTCATACTTAAAAATATTGAAGGAAAAAAATCTTTCTTATTTCAATGTTAGCTTATCTTAATATCTTACATTATTTAACTCACAGCTTTTAATTTGTTTTGAGCATTTTTAAGCAAAGAAAAAATACTTTAAAAATTATTTAAAAGCAGGCATGGCACAAACCTACTTACATAGAAGCTGCCTCTGTCCTTGAGAAGTATAATGCCGGGCATACAAAACTTAAAGCTGGAAATATCTCGGGTCAGTAAACAAGTCCAGGGAGGAATTCTTGGGTATAAATAGGATTAAAAGGTGATGAGATAGTAAGAGAGAGGGAGAACCTTTTGACTTCATATCAAAGCTCTGATAACTTAGATTCCATTTAACAAATGCATATTTTAAGTTTTGTATTTGCTTGTGTATTCACTAGACAGAGCTGTCCCGTGATCCTTTATACCACATTAATGCTTTTTTTTTTAAAGGTAGGGACATAAAAATACTTCTGCTCATTATATCAAGATTTACCGAATGCCTGTGATGTCAAACCTTGAGTTGGGAGCTGAGGGATAGGAAGGTGGATTACCGATGGACTCTAACTTTGCGGAGCCCTTTCTCTGAGTAAATCCAGTTTATCCTTATGGATTTCAACTAATATGTAACTTATTCCAGGAAAATTTTTATACATCTCTGCACTGGCCTAGACAAAATTCTTCTGTTCTCACAGTAACTTTACTTTTCCTAATATAGCATTTATTATTATTCTTTTTGGTAACTACTTGTTTAGTTATCGATCTCCTTATAAGACTGCATGAAGTCAGGGACCCTGCTTATACGATGTTCTACTTATGTTTACCTTCTGACCCCAAATAGCCTTTAGGAAAATATTTGTCAAACAAGTGAAAGAAAGCTCGGGACATGTTGAATTTTAGTTGTTCTCCACATAGACACATGCAGAAAGCAAAAGGAATATAAATCTGAAGCTCAGGAGAGAGGGGAGGACAAGAGATGTGGGTTTGCTATCCGATGATTTCCTGGTATTTGGAAGGCTTGGGAGTGGAATGCCATCAACTAGAACTATGTGTAGAATTATCGGAGTACTCTGGACAGCACCCACATTTTCCAGTTTATACTGTGAGATAAAACATGACCCACTGCTAGGCTAGAAAAATTTTAGAAAACTCTACCCCCAAATAAATCTTTTTAATAATGTGAACAAGTTTCTAATAAAAAGGCATTTCAGAACTAAGCTACTGAAAAATATGAATATGGACTTATAATCATGATATTGTGGAACCTTACCTTTCAATATGTAGAAAGCGGGGTTGTTGAGTTTTGAAAAACCAAAGTTGGTGTGTGTAGATAGACAGGATGGGACACAAGCCAGAGAGACAGAGCCTGTGTACCAGGGAAGAAACAGGATCAAGGAATTCTACAAGAGGTACGCATCAGGGGAGGCTCTGAGTGGTGAACGGGTGTGTGTGGCTGTTGGTGGGGTATGTCTGCCCTAGAAGCAGTACGATTCTCCCTCACACTCAGGGCTTGCTTGATATTAATGAGATAAATTAGGTATAGGCTGACTTCCACCGCTCATAGATTTTATTATTTTTATTGCATGATCATACTTTGCTATGGAAAAATTCCTTTATTTGGATAGCAAATTTAAAACAATTTATAGACTGCCTATTAACCATGGGTATATTTACTACCAAGCTAACACAACCCAGCAGAAGGGATTTACACTTTTTCCTGAAGGCAAGCAGGCTTGGAATCCAGGGGGAATGAATGTAAACACAGAGGCCCATCTGCCAGGAATGTTCTGCCCCAGTCTTCTGAATTAAGACCTAGGGACTTCTTTTGGATGTTAACTACATTCAAGGCCTGAGCCACACACAGCTCCACTGAGCCATAGCTAAGACATTTGCTTGCAGCTTTTGCTCACAACCAGCCCCTGGGAATCAGACCTAGCCACATAACACAGGTGTTAAATACTTCATCCTTTTAACACCTTTAGCCAATAGAGCGGCTGTGCTCAGCACTCGCAGCAACTTTCAAGGTTAGCCATGAGAGGGTAATCCTCCACTAACCTGATCTGGATGTCTGTTTTACTAAGTGGGCATACATTCCAGACTTCGCAGGGCAACCCTCTTTAAGTGAGTCAGACTGTGAGATCTAAATTTTATTCAGAAAAATGTGGTTTCTAGCACATTGGAGATTATACTTGGGGTCCTCAAGGAGGTAATATAAATGTATAGGAAAAGGCCGTGGGCTCAGACCTGGGTTCAAATCTGAATCTATCAGTTGCTAGCTGTAGACCCTGAGGAGTTTGCTTAATCTTGCTGCACTTCAGGTTTTGCCTCTGTGAAATAGGGATAATTGTTCTTTAAGGATTAAATGAGTGCACTCATGTAAAAATCTAGCATGCTACCGTGCACAATAATTATTCAACCAGAGAATTAAGTTCACCCTAGGATTAATTCATAGGTCTTTAGAATCAAGAGACTACTCCAACTTACCAACTCAACTAAGTAACGAACTCCTTCCCAAAGTACCTTCTAGTGTGCTTATCAGCAGTGTGAGGAACAGCTCCTGCCCCTGGGAGTGGACAGAAACTTTTTCTAATGTAGACTCATAAAAAAGATTTGCTTTTTTTTTTTCTCTCCACAGGATTTTATGTAGGACAAGATAGACTATTATTTGATGGTGATTGCGTATATCGTTATGCTAATTCTCCAGCAGTGTCCATTAAGGGTGCTAACATATACTAGAGGGGCAAAAGGAGAAAGAATTACTATAAATATTGAAAATAATTTTGGATTGGAATAACTGAATCTTAGGATAGGAAGTCGTGGTTGATGTTCACTGTTACTCTTGCTCGACACCCAGTCCCTTCTATTTCTGTTAGCAGTTGTGTGATTTTTCACTGGAGACCCACTTCTTCAGCCCTCAGCCATGAAATCCTAGAAAATCCTAGAAGACCAGAGGGTAGACCCACGATTCACTGGCCATCACAAGATTTTGTCACTCAGTCACAGGGGCTCTTTCAGGGAAGCTTAGGACCAGGATTCTGCTGGAATACTGGGAAACAGAAGCTCTCTTTTCATTGAGGTTTCTAAGTTGGGGACGCTGACATTGCCAGGGTGCTGAGCTTAATGCTTGGAGCTTCCAAGGGCCTTATGCCAAGCTGCCATGGAAAGGGTCTGCCTAAGGGTAAAGCCAGTGTAGAGGAAAGCAGAACGGTGACATGGAGTGAGAGACTGAGTGATTCCAGTGATAGCTTTCAAGGCTCTTTCAGTTAGTTCTGCCTGAAAGAAATCTCTCGATTTTATCAATAGGAGCCACTAAATTCCTAGTTTTGCTTCAGGCATTTTTGAGTTCGGTTTCTGTCACTTGTAACTGAAAGTCTCCTGACTTATTCAGAAGGGAACTTAAATGCAATTAATGCTGTTTCAATCTCCTCTATAACTTCTAATGAAGAGTCACTCAACCAACACTTGGACTCTCCCAGTGCTAGGGAGCTCATTACCAGCTGAAGAAGCTTATCCCATCTTTGGGGCTTTTTCTCCTGCAGTTCTCCTACATTGAGCCAAATCTTCTTCTCTGAAACTTTTGTGTCTTACCATTTATTTTGTACCCACCAGGGACTAGGGGCCATGTGCTATGTTATGCTAATAAATGTAAATTTATTATCTCATTTAATTCTCAAAACATTATGATATAAGAATTATTTTGAAAGCCACTGCAGAAACCCAGATGAGAAATGATATTGGACGAAGGAAGTAAGGGCCGTGGAGGTGGGGATAAAGAGGATGAGGCTGGACCAGATAAAGGTGTAGCATCTCCGTGCCTTGGTGACTGAATGGAGGTTGAGGGCAAGAAAGAAGATGGAGTCTAGGATGACCTCCAAAAATTAGACAGGTGGTGAAAAAACAGGACGACAATGTGGGTGGGGAAAGATGAAGGTTGTCTCCACAGGTACCGTAAACCAATGGGGTCAATGACAGGGGGCACGTGACAGTTCTATACATTTTAAAATATTGAAATGGAATCAGGTTTAAAGAACAGAATTCGATGCACAACAGAAGCAAATATTTTAAAAGTATATGCAATTTTTGTATAGCCCTTTATCACATAAGAATAACATGCTTATGTTCAGCCCTCAAGACTGCTTTCTCTCTTGTCTCCTCCTGCCAACACCCTGGGAGGCAGAGGAAGGGAGCCAGAGAACTCAGCATGAGACTGCAGCAGAGTCAGCCTGAGCCTTGGGGGACAGGGTTCCGACTTTGAGGTCCAGGATCCGAAAAGAAGTGCATACCTATGGAAGATGTGTCTGGGAATGGGAAAGAGACATGAAGGGAAGGAGCGGATTTCTTGTGTACCTACTCTGGTTATACAGGAATATTTTTTAAAGTAATCTTTACATCCAATGTGAGGCTCAAACTCACAAGCCTGAGGTCAAGAGCACAACGCCCCCCCCCTTTTTTTTAAAGGTTTTATTTATTTATGTGACAGAGAGACAGCTAGCGAGAGAGGGAACACAGCAGGGGAGTGGGAGAGGAAGAAGCAGGCTCCCAGCAGAGGAGCCTGATGCGGACTCGCTCCCAGAACGCCGGGATCACGCCCTGAGCTGAAGGCAGACGCTTAACGACTGCGCTACCCAGGCACCCCAGAGCACAACACCCTATTGACTGAGCCATCCAGGGGCCCGATCTTGTGTACTTACCAAGCACCAGGCCTTTACACGCACCTACCTCAACAATGCTGGAGGGTCTTTGTTATGACTTTAGTACCATCTTTTTTTCCAGATGAAGGAATTGTAAAGGCTCTGAGAGACTAAGTAATTTTTCCAAGATCAAACAGCACTAGAATGAAATCCAGAATGTATGGCTCTGAGATTCATGATTTTTCATTATGCCATGATGTTTCCTTAATTAACAGTTATAAGAGATTTTTATTTTTTTTAAGATTTATTTATTTATTTGAGAGAGGTGGAGGGGAGAGGGAGAGAGAGAATCTTGAGCAGACTCCACACCCAATACAGGGCTCTACTTGGGCTCTATCCCACGACCCTGAGATCAGGACCCGAGCCGAAATCAACAGTCAGATGCTTAACAACTGAGCCACCCAGGTGCCCCAAGATATTTTTTAGTTGACAAAATATATTTACATGCTATTTTAATTGATCCACAAAACAATAACCCAGAGGCTGATATTGCTAATATTGCTTTTATCTGATAGATGAGGCAATGGAGTCCCTGAGAGGTCCATTGACTTGGTCAAGGTCACACAGCTAGTAAGTAGCATAACCATGGCTAGGATTCAAAATTCCTAACTCCCAGTCTCATGTATTCTCCCATGACCCTACAGCTGCTGCATCAGGCAAGCTGCTATGAAGTGGGGCTTTGTCGGAACAGTGACTGGTAACAGCTTTGCTCTGAAACATTCTCCCTTGCAGAGCAATGCCCAGCCTGACACTTGGTGGTGGTGCCTGCTGCCACTCTCACTAGGTCACAAGAGAAAGACCTCAGGAAAGAAAGAACACCGCCTCCCTGAAGTTTCTGGTGGGGGCAGGGAGGGGGTTGAGGGTGGGATTCTCCCAAAGAAGCTTGAGCTACTCCCTTTCTATTGAGCACTAGGGCAGGGTCTGTAGTGTAGTGCTGGGAAAAGCCACTCTTTGTGTCAGGACCTCTAGCATGAGTCAGTGTACCCCTGGGGCAGACGTGGCTGTCTGGGTAGAAGTAATATGGAAAGCCACATTAACTCTTTCAAGACATTAGGCTATCATTTGGTAAATTACTACTTTGCTCTAAATGGGTCCCTGGTGGGTATGGAAGATAAGAATGTTCTAGTTGGCGTTTCGCCCCTTTCTCTCAGCTGCTTTTTCTAATTATGATGTTGACCAAGAAGCTGTTTAATAACTGCTTTATTCTGAATCATTGGATGCTCTTATTAATATCAAAAATGCCCCTGCAGATCTGCTATATTGAAATGTATGGAACCAAATCTATGTGTAAGGAGTGAGAGTGTCAGGTCTGCAGCCCAGTACCCATAGAACCAAGGAGCGACCAAGGCAATGGGACATCCCTGAGTTTGAAAGTCTGAATTAATGGAAAGTGTGTGACAGAGAACCCCATGTTCCTGGAGGCCTGGGGTGGTGGGTGGAGGGAAGCAGATGCTGAGGGGAGTTCCAGGGTAGGAGCTCCTTTTTCCTGCTGAGGGGAGGATCCATAATTCTGATGTGTGGAGGAATCAGGGTCTCTGCCTTGACACATCTATTGCAAGGCAGATTTGTGGGGAGTGCAAGGATATTCCCTGGAAACTATGGTTTCACCCTTTCATTCAGAAGGATCTGGAAGCATTTCTTCCTCCCTGGGAGAAAAACAAATGCATTAGGGCTCTCTTTTGTTATTGCAAAACTGGGGTTACTAAGTCAATGTCCAAAAGAGTTGCTAGGACCTAATATTATTTTTGCATAGTGGTTATTACAGCAATAATACTTTACGTTTATACAGCATTAAAAGTTTTTAAAGCACTTGCATATTCATTGTTGATCAGGGCTGGCCTCACGGACATGTGACTAGTACTCTCCCACAGGGCCTTCGCTCTGTAGTTGTGATCTTGTCATTCCAAATACTTTTAACTTCGAATTTGTGTTTTGTAAGTGAAGTCTGATGGGACTATGGACCATGTGTTGAGGGCTTAGAACCCCAGCTTACATGAGATCCTGCCTTCCTGGGATGAGTTTGTGGCTGTCTGCTCCCTACTTCTGCTGCCTGGGGTGCTGCCTGCTGATCCGCTCTCTGGCTCACCCTACAACCACCACTGATCTTTGCCTGGAACAGCACACAGGAGCTACTGACAGGGCTAGAGAGGGGCTGGCCTTCTTCTCCCTCCAGTGCTGGTGGGTAGTCTTGGTGCGGAGGGTCACCCACCCTGTGGCATCTGGGATAGGCAAGGCAACAGCCACCCCTGCCTCGAGCCACAATTCCTGTTGTGTTTGGTGGGCAACACGCTGGGTGACTCGGGAGGGGCCTCTCACTCACAGCCAACCCAAATATCAAGCACATACTGGCCTAGAGACTGTTATCCCTTGGCAGGGGGTGGGGGTGGGGGGGCCACTCATCTGCCAAAGGTTGGGGTGGTGGGCCTGTGAAAAGGGGAGACTGACTTCCTTGCCCCTGGCCAGGCTTCACATTTTGCTTTCGTACTGGGTTCTGCAAACTATGTAGCCAAACCTGTTGTTGACGTTCATTATGCTACCGTCAAGCTAGATAGGACAAGGGTGCTGCTACTGTTACGTCTACTGCCATTATTACTTCTGTTACTGGAGGCCACCATTCCTTCTCTGTGACTTGCACTGGGGCACGCACTTAAAAATATGCTACCTTATTTAGTGCTCACAAGTGTACGAGGCAGAGGGCTTATACATTGGGGTGGTCTCCAACTTCTCAGTTTTAGTTTTCTCATCATAAAACCGATACAATACTACCTTCAGAAGGATATTAGGAGAATGGAATAAGATGATGTGTGTATAGAGAGATGGAGAAAATTGTGTTCACCTGCATTACTCTAGTGCTGCATTTGTTTGGAAGAAAAAAGTTGATAAGCTCTATAAGGAAAAGGGTGAAACCTTTCCATAGACATACTCAGATAAGAAGGTTGCTCAACTTCTGCACTTAATGACAAGGAGAGGAGTTTGCAATGTTCTCAGGAGGAAGGTGGTAAAGAAAGAGGAGTCACTGACAGCAAAGGCTTTGCTGGGGAAGAGTGACAATATGCCATTTAGAGATTGGAAATATTAAATGACTCTTTACACAAATTGTGTTGGGTTTATGCTGTAAACACCCCCACCTTCCCATCTGAAATCTTCAGTAAGGACTAAGTAACTGACTAATGCTTTTGTGTGTGATTAGATTAACAGGTGGAGGGTCTCAAAGAGGTATTGAGGTTGGCATCCATGTTGGCGGAAATGAAAATAGACAGCATGTGTGGATGCATTTGCCAGAAGATGAGTATAGAGCTGGTGCTGGGTTATAACATTATTCTTTGATTGTTTCCTCTGGATGATTTCACTTTTTGTTCAGGCCATGCACTTTGAGGGGTGTAACAGTGGCTAGGTATATTTTGTTTAGTTTATATTTTCCCATGAGCTCCAGCACCAGGCTCTGCACACAGTAGATATTCAACATTGAGGGATGATCAATGTGGGTAGTAACTACTAAGGGAAAGAAACTAGTGTGACTTAGTGTAATCATTTCAACAACCTTTTGATGTAGGACTTGGTCTTTGCAGTTTACAGGTGAGATATCTGGGGCTCAGAGAGGCCAAGAAACTTGCTTGGGTCACACAACTACTAAGTGGCAAAGCAGAGACACAATTCCATGCCTACTACTTGATGCCTCTGGTCAGTGAAACTTCAGGAGACTATCTAGAGTTTCGGTGTCATATAGACCAAATATTGCACATTGTGTGTATTTTTAAAACCCCACTGAAATAAGAAGAATAAGACGAATTGACTTTAAAAACATTCCTAGCAAATAAAAAGTAGAAAAGGGCAGGAAGAACAAGAACATAAGAAAAAAAAAACCACGGCATAAATTAGTTATCCCTTAGATAATTGTAGGGTTGTACTGACATTACTCATTGTACCGTAACGACACCAGAAAGGAAAAATGTGCCAGGTAGATGCAGCATTTGTGCAAGAAAAGGCTGCCTCAAATGTGTCTGAAAGCATGGTTCTTCCTCCAGCCAAGCCAAGTCCAAAGGAGCGCATGAATAATTGGCTACCGCTACCCTTTAAGCAAGTGCCAACTCTCTCCGCTTGGGCTGATACATCTCCAAACCTCAGGGAGTCAGGGATCAGCTGCCAGCAGCCAATGGGCTTCTGAGCATTCATAACCAGACCAGGTACTGATCCATCAAGCTAATTAGCAGCCTGTGGGCCACCGTTAGCTGGGAAGGTAGAGGTTTTTTAACTTTTCCTGACAGACTCTGTGCCTGTCTGTGCTTTTTGAACAAGATATGATCACAAAGTACTATCAGCAATACCACACACACACACACACACACACACACATGCACGCACCATTTAGAATTCAAAAGGAGGGAGGCAAAAAGGAAATATAAGTCTGCTTTAAATAAGATGAGAGACTAACAAAACAAAGGAAGTGAACATTTACACACACACACACACAGTGTATATATAGTGATTTTTCCCATTTTATATATCTTCATTTTATTTAGCATAGGATCATCACTGCAGGATGGACATTCAATAAATGTTTGCTCTTATTGATAATAATATTTAAAACATAAAGAATAAAAAAAAAAGAGGAAATGGGACAAAATTGCAAAGGAGCAAAAGATATAGCTTGTTGGTACCTGAAATGTATTTGATCATCAGGATCCCGAAAGAACAGAAGAAAAAGAATTAGCTTCAATGGGAAATACAGAGAACATGTTGCATGTTCAGAAAAACAGAAAACTTAGTCTAATTAGGAGATGAAATACATCAGAAATAGTGTCACCGCAAACTATAAAGCAATGTGTAAATCAGCAGAGGAAAGAATCCAGGTAATAAATTTGTAGAAGCTTATTATAAATAGTGCATTTAAAATTAGTTTCAATGTGATGGTCAAACAATAGAACAGTAACCATTAATGAAGCCACAACCATCCCAGACGCCTTCATTGACACAAGAGAAGCATTTACAGCCAATCAGTTCAGTGTTTCTGACTTTAGTGTGGTTTGGTTGATCATGGATCCAACAGTCACCAACGGAGCAGTGCCAATATATGATTTGGAGATATGAAATAACAAAGAAGCATCCTAGTCCTTGAAGTAGCCAAATGTGAAAATCATACAGAGTGGTAAGGCAGAATACTGGCAGAAGTCTTAAAACACAGAGGTAACATTTATGGAGATGTCTGCATGAGCTCTCTGTCAACATATGGAGAATTGAGGAAGGGCTACGGGATTTCAGTGACACCCCCATCACCACCATCTGGAGATAAAAATCCTGCGGTAGATTTTCTTTTAACTGTGTTATCTTACTGATGAGCTTTATATTAATGACAACATCCTGGCCAAATTTCCCTTGGATTACTTACTATAAAACTATTTACTGCTTGATCCTAGGGTTAAAAAATGGATGTACGCCTTTGTGAAGAACAGCTGTCACTGTATTTGTAGAGTCAAAGAATCAAGATAACGATACTGAGATGATTCCAGAGTCTTCAGGGACCTAGAAAAAGCACGACACTGCCTGAGGAGGTTTGGATGTACGGGCTGTAGCGCAGACTCGACCGTCCCAAGTAGCTAATCTACATGTTGAGATTACGAGAACAAATCTCCCCAAATATTTACTGAGTAAAAACGTAGTGAATGGTTCCTTAGGAAAAGCAGGGGCATGAGTCGGATTACTTTTGCTGTAAGAAATTAATGCACTACCCTGGACTATAATCAATTCAGGATTGTGGTCTTTTAAACCGAAGACAGCGTTTATCCGGGGTCGATGAGCTACTGGATTCCTGCCAGATGAGAATGCCCGGTGTGCTTCCTACAGTCTGGTGTGGGTGAAGCAGACGAGGTCACAGGTCTGTTCTGCGGTTGGCCCCTGTTCCTGCCCTAGAAGAGGGACTCCTCTACCTCCCACCCACTGCCACAGGCTGTCTCCCTGTTGTTTGATCAGAGCTAACCTGCAGGTTCTTCTTGCCTAAGACATTTCTTAGCAGCAAAGTTAGAAACGAGCCTCTGATCCTGACCGTATCTACCTCTCCAGCCTACAGAATGGCGTCTTCTACCCTTTGATGCACCTCTAGGGCCCGGGGAGCTTTTGCCTATGGGACTCTCTCTGCCTCTAACATCCTTCTGCCGGTTCCTTCCCTGGAAAACTGTTCTTCCTTTATGTGTTACCTTCTCCTGCAAGCTTTCCCTGATAATAACAGCAAGCGCAGAGCATTTACTTGGTCCTACGTACACTTCTAAATGCTTTACTAAACACATTTCATTCTCACCAGAGTCCTACTAAGTAAGTACTCTTATAATCTCCATCTTAGAGACAGAGAAACTTACAGGCAGAGAGGTTAAGAATTTTGTTCAACGTCACTGGTCAGTGGCAGCACGGAGATTCTGAACCAAGGCAGTCGGGCTCCTGAGCGCCCGTCCTTCAGCACCACTCAGAGTAGAGGGGTTCCGAGCACTCGCCGCAGCAGTCCCAGTACACGCTGCCAGAGAACTAACCGCCTAGCCCTGCAGTCATGTTTACAACCCTCCCCTTTCCGTGTTCTCGAACTCCAATTAATCTTCAACACTCGGCCCAGGAATCATTCTTTTTTTCCCCTTAAGCCTTCCTGATCCTGCCCCCCAGCCCGGGTGAGGTGCCCCCTCCACTGTCCACACTGTGCTTCTCTGTGCGAGAGCACAATGCCGCGTGTCTATTTACTTGTTTGTTTTCTCCACGAATCCATAAACTCTTTGAAGGCGGAGATGGTCTGAGATGCTATGGTAAAGGACACAGTGCCTGCCATGGAGAGCTGCTGCTTCATAAATATTTGTCTGTTTGATGGATGGACCCTTATGCTGAGAGGTCTCCACTTTGCGACTGGTTTCCAGCTTTTACAGGCAGATCAAGAACAAAAAGGATTCTATCACAAATCCTGGGGGAATCACGACAAATACTTAGCTCCAGTTCAGAAAGAAGCAAGACTATTTATAGCTCAGGGGCTCAACATTACATGACCTGGACTTAATTTTTCCTCACAGCTTAGATCTGTAGAACTTTAGACTGGAAGGGCCCTTGGAGATCATTTCGTCCAGGCATGGCAAACTGGTGGCCTCGAGGTATGTTTTATTTGACACTTATTATTATTTGTTTCTATTTTTATTAGAACACCTTTAGGCAGGACATTTCCTCTTTATTTCTCCACCTTCTGCACTATTTCCTATCATAATGTGCCACTGCATTTATTTATACATCCACCTCACGCTTCGAGGCATTTTAGTATGAAATATCAGATTGCAATTCAACCCAGTTTTGTCCCCCTTTATAGTTAAACTCCTCAAGGCTGTACTTAGGGTCTCCAATTCTCTCACTAACTCATTGCAATCAGGTGTCATATCTACTGACATGTCAAGATGACCAGCGGGCTCCATGCTGCTAAAACTGGTTGCCAGGACTGACCTGACACCCCTCTCCTTGATTTTCAGGAACACACTCTCCTGGTTTTTCTCCTACTTCTCTGGCCTCTCCTTCTCTGCCTCCCCTAATTCCTCCTCATACTCTTGTCCTTTAAATGTTGGATGGCCCAAGGTACAGCCCTTGGCCTCTTCCTTCTCTCCATCTAATCTCACTCCCTTGATGAATAAACAAGTGAATTAATTTTTCCAATGGAAAAAACTGAAGGCCGGTGAGGGTGAGTAACTTGCCAGGAACACACAGTGATAAACGGGCACCTAGCTCTCAGCCACCACCTCTTGAAGCAACTTTGGTCTGTCAGACACACCAGATAACACTGTGCGGAGACGGAAGGGGATCTCTGGAGTTCTCTCATCAGGTCTTAGGCCTCATCTTTTCTGCCTTTCTACTCAACACCCCCTCCATCATCACAGAGCCCGGTTAAGTCATGGCTGGACAATTACTGATGTGTTTGCTAAGTGTTCTGATTTCCTCTCAGAGGAAAACCTTGTGCATGATTCTTCCATTATCCAGGAAGTAACAAAAGATATAGTCATAATATATAGGAAAAAAGAATGATTCATTGCTGAGCCACTGAGCCACAGGGAGCAATCCAAGGTTTAGAGGAGACAGCTAAGATAAGTCACGACGATGTCACAGTGGAATATACAAATACCTCAGTGGCTGGTCCAAAGGAACATGTCAATTAAATCAGCTTGCTGCCGAGCACTTTTCCACATCCGTGAAGAGCTGCTCTCCACCCTGACAGCCACATTTAAGGAGAAGCAATAAAAGGAGGTGGCGGGAGGCAGCAATCTACCCAACATACTCCATGGAGGAAGAAATGACTTCAAATTGCCACAGAGTAAATGAATATAGTCACATAGAAACATTCTGAAAGAGGTCAAACATGTTTGGACTCTCGACCCAACAGGTCAAGAACAGTGTTTTCTTTTCAGAATGGAATTACAGTTTGACATTGGGCATGAAAAATTGATGAGGGCTGTTGGGGATGGTATTAAAAATATTTAACAAAATATAGACAGCATAGACCATCAATGGCCAGGAACGCCTTATCAGTGCATGGTAGTTGAACATGGTCCTGGGTGAAACTCACTCGGTTAGAATAGCACAGATGTTCTTAACCTCGCTAGACCTCAGTTTAGTTTAGAACATTTCTCAGTGTTGTTACAAAGATTAAAAGAGTATGTTTGTGAAAATCCTTGGATTTGAGGACATATCAAGACCTCAATAATATTAGCAAATATTTATACATCCTTCTTATATGCCAAGTATTGGCAACTGCTAATTTACTTAACCTTTACAACAACCCTAAGGTTCAACTACTATTATTACCATTCTACAGATGGGGAAACTGATGGCAGAGAGAGGGTAAGCAACTTTCTCAATGTCACACAGTGAACAAATGGCAAGGCTGGGTCTTTGGACCCAGGCAGTGTGGATTCCAGGGGCTCAATCTCCCAAACACTACACTCATAAATGTCAGGGCTCTTCCCTCCCACTCCAGAAAGCCAGTGCTCCTGCAAACCCAAAGTTTTGCTGACTTAAAGTCTCAGTTAAAGGGAAGTGCACTGTACATCACTGTCTGGAGCTCAGTAATTTAGCCCTTATTTCTGTATCTGCTTAACCCCCATATGCATGAAGACAGTAAAAAAAAAAAAAAAAAGTCAAATTAATACAAAAGGTAGGATCGCAAGTTTGGGAGGTTTTTGTTTTGTTTTTTATTTGGTATCAGCTGAACTACTCTAAGCATTCAGGATGAAGAGTTATTTATCCCAGTTAATGAATCTCATGGTAACATAAATGTCTTCCAGCTCTGAGATTAGTGAGTAGCTCTCGTCTGGGGACCACTTAGTGGAGCAAATCCAGCGTGAACAAAAGAGGACTGGGATTTGGGAGAATGGGGAGGGGAGAAGGGAGGGAAGGAGCATTTGTTGAGCAGCTACCTCATGCCAGGCATCACACTAGGTGCTTGACCCTCATTATTTCCATTAATTCTTATAACAACTCAATCATCAACAAACGCCGATTGAGTGCCAGGCCCTGGCATTGTGCTGGGATTAGTAAATTGAATAAATCATGGTCCCTGCCCTTCTAAGGAAAACGAAGAAAGAAAACAAGCAGAGCAGCTATTTGAGTTCAGTGTGACGTTATTTTGGTGTGAGTATTACACAGGCAGTGGAACTTTGGTAAACGGGCCAAGATGGTAGTGGCCATGTTTATGGTCCCTTCACAAAGGACTCCTTCCTGACAGGGCAGCTGTGTTCTTGGCTCGGTGATACTACCAGTGCTCCTCCCTGTTGCGCTCCCCACCTCTTCACAGAGAAGGTGGTAAATTGGCTAGATGAGTCAGAATCTTTCCCTTAGGAGTTTCCGTTTGGAGGTAGACACAGAAGTCAGAGATTCAGCTGTAGAGATAGAAACTAAGAAGATGATCAAACAGGAGTTCAAAGGAGAGGAGAGGGAGGCCACGCGGGACCAGAGCAAGCAGCAGACGTAAGCAGGCAGAAGCTATGAGTAAACAGGAACTGCAAGGCATGCAGGGCGTGGAGTGGCGCACGAGGAAGCTAGCTGGTAGTGGAAAGAGAATGCGCGGAAGCGAGTGTACTGTGACGCACGCACCACGGTTACTTCGACCATTCCCCGATGTTCGACCATTTTCATTTTTTTCTGTATTACAAGAAATCCTATGATGACTATCCTTGTACACCAGTAATGGTAGCGTTTCTGATCATTTCCTGTAATATGTTCTCAGATCAAAGGCTACACACATGTTATAGCTCTTATGACAGTATGAATCCTTTCTCACAGAAGGACCGTACTGATTTTCCACTCCCTTCAGTAGTAAACAAAATGCTTTAGCCCACTCTACCAATACTGAGTCTTGGTCAATTAACCATTAAAATTTTTATTTTCTCCAGTATTTACATATTTTTCGTATGTTATGGAGCATTTTTATTTCTTCTTTTGTGAATCGAGCTTGTTCATGTCTTCTGTCCATTTTGTTTATTGGGACATTTATGTTTTCCTTATTGACTTACAAGATATCTTCATAAAACAAGACCAATGCTCACTGATATAGTTTGCAAATGCTTCTCCATACTTTGCTCTTTGCCTTTAATTTTTATTCGAGGCATGGAAGTTTCGTATTTTTCAAATATATAGTCAAATTTATTGATCTTTCCCTTTTTCTCTTTCTTCTTTTCTTTTTTCTCTCTTTCTTTCTGAAAATAATATTTTTTCTCCTTTCCAGATCAGGAAAATACTTGGCTCTGTTTTTTGTCCTCCTAGTTTCAAAAAAATGTTTTCTTTTTTAAAGATTTTATTTATTTGACAGAGAGAGAGACAGCCAGCGAGAGAGGGAACACAAGCAGGGGGAGCCGGGGAGGAATAAGCAGGTTCCCAGCAGAGGAGCCCAATGCAGGGCTCAATCCCAAAATGCTGGGATCACGCCCTGAGCCGAAGGCAGACGCTTAACGACTGAGCCACCCAGGCGCCCCCCAAAAATGTTTTTGTTTTTGCATATAACTCTTTTGTTCATTTAGAATTTATTTTGGTGTATCTGAATTTTTATGAAGGAACATTTTAAAACAAAATAAAAAAACAGAATTGTATCATCCTATTCCAGAAAGATCTGAGTTGTGTTAATGCTTGTTCTCTAGTAGAGTCAACCATCAATGAATTTCAATAAACAATGCAAAGAATTGAGCACACACAGACCCATTTAAGCACATAATAAGGGAGAGTATATGATCCAGGGCGGGGATGTCATCATTTGCGTGCTCAGTACAGAACCTACTGAGTAAGAATAATTCGACCTACTTTAACTCTTACGAAGAGTCAGAAACCCTCAATTCTTAAGCTGCATCTGTACTGCTTTACCATTGGGACACTTATACACACTGTACCTCCTGGACCCCAACGCCCACTTTCCAATTGCCTGTCTTTCAAAACTATCTAATTAGATTTCTTTAAAAAGAGAACACTTTGTCATTTGGGAGAAATGTTTCTTTTCTTTTTTAGTTTGTATTTATTTGGTACCCAGGGCAACTTCAACTTATATTTTCCCAGGGTCTTTTTCTTTCTTTTTAATTGAAGGATAGATGAAACAGGATGTTACAGTAGTTTCAGGTGTATAACAATGATTAGAAAACTCAATACATTATGCTGTGCTCACCACAAACGTAGCTGCCATCTGTCACCATACAATACTATTACAAAACCATTGACTCTATCCCTATGCTGTACCATTCATCTCCATGACTTATTTATTCCATAACTGGAAGTTTGTACCTCTTAATCCCCTTTATCTCCCCTCCACCCACCTGTACCCACCTCTCCTCTGACAACCACCTGTTTGTTCTCTGTATTTAAGGTTTTGTTTTTGTTTTGTTTTTAAATTCCACTTGTAAGTGAAATCATATGGTATTTGCTTTCTCTTCTGACTTATTTCACTTAACATTATTCACACTAGGTCTACCCACATTGTTGCAAATGGCAAAATCTCATTCTTTTTTTTATGGCTGAATAATATTCCACCAGATATCTATCTATCATCTATCTATCTATCTATCTATCTATCTATCTATCTATCTATCTATATCTATATCTTTATCCATTCATCTATTGACAGACACTTGGGTTGCTTCTGTATATTGGCTATGGTAAGTAACGCTGCAATAAATGTAGGGCTGAGGGTTTTCTTCAAAGTGTGATGATTGGGGGCGCCTGGGTGGCACAGCGGTTAAGCGTCTGCCTTCGGCTCAGGGCGTGATCCCGGCGTTATGGGTTCGAGCCCCACATCAGGCTCTTCTGCTATGAGCCTGCTTCTTCCTCTCCCACTCCCCCTGCTTGTGTTCCCTCTCTCGCTGGCTGTCTCTCTCTCTGTCGAATAAATAAATAAAATCTTTAAAAAAAAAAAAAAAACAAAGTGTGATGATTGGATGGAAGCTGATTGGTGAAGTAGTTGGCTATATTTTTAAAAATATGCAATTACAAGCGTATTTAATGTAATAGCAAGTTCCAGAAGAGAGTAAAAGGTAGGGGAACACTCAAAAGAGTGACCACATTATGGACTTTCCATTTCAACAATGGGAAACTTCAGCAAATGGGAAAAGTCCACCAGCTCAACACCTCATTCTCTGAAGTAACGGTGTATTCATTTACTGTGGCTGCCATAACAAAGTACCACTAGTTGGGTGGCTCAAACAACAGCAATTCATTGTCTCACATTCTGGAGGCCAGAAGTCCAAGAGGATATGTTGGCAGGGATGGTTCCTGTGAGTGAAAATCTGCACCATACTTCCAGCTTCTGATGGTTTGCTGGTAATCTTTGGCATACCTTTGTTTGTAGAAGCGTTCCCTAATCTCTGTCTTTGTCTTCACATGGTAATTTCCCTCTGTGCATGTCTGTCTCTAAATTACCCCGTTTTATAAGGACACTGGTCATATTGGAGTAGCGCTCACCTCAATTACCTCGTTTTAACTCAGTTACATCTGTAAAGACCCTATCTCCAAATAGGATGACATTCTGAGGTACTGGGTGTTAGCACTTCAACATAGGAGTGGGGGGCACAATTCAACCCATAACAGATGGCAATACAACAATTATTGTACTAGTTACTCTGATGTATTGGATAGGATATGGGTGTCTTAGAAGACAAATTGAGTTTCAATCCTGGCTATTATCATATCTGAAACTTTGGAAAACCCCCCTGAACCTGTTTCCTCAACTGTAAAAAAAAAAAAAAGAGCTAAATTATGGGAAGGATTTATTTATTGATTTACCAAATGACTTTACACCAAGCAGTTGGCTTTGTGTTAAATGCCCAGTATATAGTACACATTCAACATGCGTTATTTCTCTTTCCTTACACATGCTTGAATTATTAGAATAATCCGAGGGATAATAGTGTAGGGATAATAGTGCTAACCTAAGTATCAGTAAATAAAATTAAAAAGTAATGGAAGTACTGGGCACCTGGGTGGCTCCGTTGGTTAAGAGTCTGCCTTCGGCTCAGGTCACGATCCCAGAGTCCCAGGACAGAGCCCAGCATCAGGGCCCCTGCTCAGTCGGGAGTCTGCTTCTCCCTCTGACCTTCCCCCCTCTCATGCTCTCTTTCTTAAATAAATAAATAAAATCTTTTAAACAAAGAGTAATGGAAGTACTGTGTTTTCATTAAATGGTTTTTATTGATAGGATGTATTTCTATGTTTACTATTTAAATTTGGCAAGCTTTTAAAATATTTCA
Organism: Ursus americanus; assembly: GCF_024610735.1. Taxonomy (NCBI): domain Eukaryota; kingdom Metazoa; phylum Chordata; class Mammalia; order Carnivora; family Ursidae; genus Ursus; species Ursus americanus. Next base: position 21,714,227 of record NC_142143.1, on the reverse strand, counting down.
GATTTGTTTTTTTATTTTTGTTTTCTTTTGTTTTTTGCTGTTGTAGAGAAATGAGGTTGGAAACTCCTGGCACCTATCGTCACTTAATGACTCTCTAGATTTCCAAAGATATTAAAAATAGCCGGCACATGCAGAATGATTTACAAATGGAGTAGACTCAATGGATTGATCCATGTCTTTTTCTTACTACAGATGAAACTCTAGCTATAATTTGTTTATGTGAATTTATGTTTCCTTTTTGGAATATGTGATCCACTGTGAAACCAAGTAAAAGATCATGAATCAATACTTCAAGGAGATTTGTAATATTTCACTGTTCAGTAAATTTGATGTTTTTTTCACTGAACCATGTTTCCTACAATATTGCATTAAAAAGAAATATCTTGCTTGATTCTCCATGGGAAATATGTCAGGGAGAAAACTCCCTGTTTAGAAGCCTTTCAAATTTTCCTTTTGCCAAGCATTTGCCTTTCTTGGGAGCAGGGTGTCTTGTTCTCCCCGATATGGGTTTCTTAGAAGAATCTCTAAGGCAGTGAATTTTAAACTTCTAAAAATTATTATTAACTTTCACAGTGGAGTGATCTTTTCCAAAGAAATCAGACCCAAATTTCTAGATCTACAGATAGTGCAGGGTAGAGGTTCTAGAGATCCTTTCTTAATCCAGTTTTCCTGTGATTTAGAGGGGGTTTTGCCCAGGTAATGTCTGTAGAATCCCAGGGTCCATAGGAACACGCTTTGAAAGCCACTGTATTAGAGATTGGTCTCTAGAGGAATGAGGGCACCTTACCAGGCAGTCCTACCTGATACCATAATGTAAGAATCATAGGAAGAGAAAAGGAACAATGCTGGTACACTTGTCCTGTGAGACATTGTAGCAGACAGTGATTTTTGATGACCACATGCAGGTTTCTTTTCCATTAGGTGAGAGGATTTGGTTTTAGAAACTGAATGTAGGATGCATATGCCAGTTTCTCTAAGGAGTACTCACTGATTCCACAAATTGTGCTGTGAAGCACCTGCTCGTATTCCACAGTCATCTGTTCTTGCACTGATATTGTATCTGTATTATAATTGACAGTTTTGATTTGGATCCTCCAGTAGGCAAGCTCATTGAGGATAGGAGCCATAACTAAGAATAAAAGGTGGGGAGGGGCAGAGAGAGAGGGAGAGAGAAAACCATGCATATCCATGCTGAGTGTGGAGTCTGAGGCGGGGCTCTATCTCACCACCCTGAGATCAAGACCTGAGCAGAAACCAAGAGTCAGTCGCTCAACTGACTGCCACTCAGGCGCCCCATCAAGCACCTGGAATTTTTTTTAGCACAGTGCCTGACAGTATTCTAAGTACTTAATATATGTTATCTCATTTAATCTTCACGCAACCCAGGGAAGTAGATTCTATTATCAGCCTCCTGTTTCACAGATGAGAAAACTGTGGCACAGGGTGGGGGTGGGGGTGGTAATTTGCTCTGAGGCGATGCAGCTAAGTGGAAGAGGTGGATTTCAAACCGAGGAAGCCTGTTTCTCCTACTATGTTATATAATATCATTCAGAAATATTTTTTGAAGACTTTCCACATGCCAGACACTGTTCTAGGCACTGAGGATAGACGGTAATCAAAACCAAGCCCTTGTTTTTAGTTTGCATAGTGAGATGCTTTCTATACACAGCAAATAGTTGTTAAATGAATGAACTGAAAGATTATACTTCTATTATTCTATCACTTCACAGGTAAGGTGACTAAATCTTGGGGAGCTAAGGAATTCTTTTAAGATAACACAGCTAATCCATAGAAGAGCCTGATTCAAAGTCGGCTGTGTACACTTTGACCCCTAGGCTTCAAGTCAATGTGTGGCCCAAACAACCCACACTTACTGAGTGTCTGTTTCCAGAGGATTCTCAGGGATAGGGATAGGATTCTCATAGCATCTGCTTTGCCTCTAACCAAACTTCGGCTTATACTAGTCTGTTTCTTCCTGTCTGATGCTCTGTGGTCTATGAGTTCCTTGTAATGTTTTCTGACACGTGCACTAACGTGGCTCACCTGTTAGATAGATGAATGAAAGGCGTACTATGATACGTACGTACTGGGTAACATAGTGAGATATATCATGCCTGTGTCTTCCTACTCTGGTTTAGCTTCCCTACAGATTTCACATCTGGAAGAGCAGAGGACAAACCATGCAGGTTGCTCAGATTGTTTGAAGAAAGCACTTTCAGATGTGTTTCAAAGGCCAGGCCTCTAGATCTGGATAAAACTCTGCCAGCAGTCGGGGCTGTTGTTTGAGGGTGAATGTGGAGATGTGTCTACTCCAAAAGCCGTATCACTAAGCACACAGAACACTTTTAGCAAGTCCTGGCCACTTATCTCGTCAACCGCATGCAGCCAGAAACAGTTGGCTGACTTGCAGTGAACTCTCCTTAGAGCTATCTCCAAACCGTCGATCTCAAAGCACACCGTAAACCTGAAAGTCTGCGGCTTTCCTAAGTGCTAAGTAAATTAAATTCCACAAGAGTGGAGACCAATTTCATCCCCTGGTAGAAGCTGTGGATGGCAGCAAGTTAACACAAACTTCAATTTTAAACAAGATCTAGTACATTTACATAATATACTTGGCTATTCCAGGGAGACAAAAAAAAAAAAAATTACTAGGTCTTGTTAAAAGTACTTCTTTCTTCCTCCCCCTGCCATTCATTCTTCTCTCTCTTTCCTTCTTAAATTCTCCTCTCTCCCTGCCTCCCTTCTTCTTTCCTGATTTCTTCTCTCCCTTCATGCTTTCTACTGACGCAACAAACATTTAAGGAGCCCTTAACGCACGGCAGAGTTTACACCGTATGCCAGCATACACTCTAAATACTGAGACAATGTAGTTCCTGCCCTCAACAGACTCGACCACGTCTGGTAGAACCGAAGTTACCTGAAGGGGCAGGCCTGTAGTGCTCTCTCTAGGACATGGGGTTCAGATCTCTTGAACGCATTCTGTGATTTTCCTCTTTGCATTTGCCACTGTGTTTCCACGAGGCGTTCATCTTAATAGCCGTATTATAATGCTCTACTGCCCCTTCGAGCAGCTCACTGTGTTTTCCGTAGACTCTGTCAGTTATGCTGTGTTCTAAATGAGGTCTTAAAGCAAATGCTTGACGTTTAGGAAGCTTTTCATTCTAAAAGGAACATCACCTGACTCCAGTAGTGCTGTGCCTACGTTTTCTACCCTCCGACACAGAAAGCAGGGAGGGTGCGGGTGACTCAAGAGTCACTGGATGGCCCACTGCTATCATTTGTTTACCTGCTTTGGTCTGTTTTGGTTGAATCTATTTAACAAACATGTTCACTGAGGAAATTAATTTGAGGAAAGTGATTATAAATGACGAGTATGTCTATCTATAAAGATGGTAACTGTAAGAATTAATTTGAAGGGATTTTTTGACATATAGTGTAGAAACTTTCTCTTGGTGAGCTTAAAGTCCCAGATTTTAATAAATTCCACAGTCTGAACCAAATTTCTATACATTTCAGAATGGATCTGAAAGGAAAAACATCTGCAGAACAAAAATATTTTTGTCCTATAACCTCGAGCTGAGAACTCTCTGCTCTTGGAATTTTTATTACTTCAAGACATCAACAAGGAAACAATGGTTCAGTTAGACCTTTCCTTTTGCACATTCAGAACTGCTCTGCAATTGCTTGGTGCTAGTATATCTACCCACTAGTGGCATCTCTGCTTGAGAACTGTATTTTTCATTATTTAGAGTTTTCTGTAATTTTATTTTGTGATGTTAATATTTAATAATATCATACCCTGAGAGGCATCTTTGTGAACTTTCAAATATAAGCATCTTGTCCCTTTTTATAACTTTAACTTTTATTCCTCTAGCACTCCGAATATAACGGAATCTATACGCTTTTTAGTGAGGGTTTTTTGCTAGTCATTGTGGACTTCCCTTTGACGACATAAATCCCTGCTCCTTGTACACTGGTTCTAATTGCTTCGTCAGAAAGATAAGTGTAAATACATCACCACATAAGAAAAGGAATTACATTCATACGTCTCTCTTGAGATCTTAACATAAACGTTGCACTTATGCACTTAAGTTCTGACTCATTTGTGGACTTCTGTGTAAAAATAAAAATTTCCTAGAAATTCCTGGAAAAACATGCATAATAGTATTATGAATCATAGGTGATGCCCTCGGAGTTTCGTTCCTCAGCATCCAAGAACAGCTTCAGCACCAAAAGCTGATCTGCTGATGTGTGAAGGAAGGCTTTGGTTTGCCTGTTATAACACAGTTTTAATCAATAAACCCAACATTTCTTAAAGGTTTTGTTTCTAATGACTTTTGTTCTATAATTCGTGCACAATGCAAAAAATTTATTTCCTACCTGAATAGAGGAGGCATACTATAAATGCAGAGTGAATCTGTAGAAACCACTTTGGATAACTGATGAAACAGTAGCTGATCACTTCATCACTGCTCACGGCCATCAACCAATAGTTAGAGAAGAGAGGGGGTGTCTGGGTAGCTCAGACAGTTGAGCATCGGACTCGATTTCAGCTCAAGTCATGATCTCAGGATGGTGAGATTGAGCCCCATGTAGGGCTCCACGCTCGGCCTGGAGTCTGCTTAAGATTCTCTCCCTCTCCCTCTGCCCCCTCCCCCACTCGCACCGTCTCTAAAAATAAATAAATAAATAAAAGTTAGAGAAGAGAAAAAAGTCCCCCACCTACCTTTGACAGTGGGGGAAGAAGTAGGACTATGTTGCAGCATCAAGAGGAAGCAGAGCCTAATAGAGTCGTCATTTAGTTCCTCACTAAGAGCCATTTTTTCATTTCTCATCTTCCCTACTTTTATCAGGGCTATTTTTTTTTTTTTCCTAATGCCTCCCCTCTCCTTGTCTGTTTTTGCTCTTCATATTTCTGGGGGATACCAAAGAAGTCATTTATTTCTACATTCATTAAAAATAGGTTTATGAGAATGGGAATGAGGTTGACGGAAAATAAACAGTTTGTAAAAGTCAAAAAAATAAAAATAAAAAAAATAAAAATAGGTTTATGCTTTGTCTTCTTGTCCCAGCCCCACTTGGGCTGCAAGTAAGCAACAGACATGAAAGTAAGTGAAGATCAGGCGTGGTGGGCCCCAGACTTGGATGTTACCACGTATACCTGGATTCTCCCTATTTCTCCCATTCATCCCTCAGGTTGGGAGGAAAGTGGGCAGCAGTGCTCTAATTAAAGCAGGGGGCCACTACTGCTGTGCTTAGGCTGCATGCAGCTCCTCACTTCACAGAAAGGCCTGCAACGTAATTTTAAGATAAAATGCACCAATAATCCCTCCATGTTGCTATTTTTCACACATTACCAGAGAATAAGCTTCTAGTGTCTAAAAGAGGTGTCATTTTTATTTCTATGCTCAATAAGGTAGATAATATGGGTTTTAAGAATCTAATCTTTTCCTCATGGGACTCAGTTTTTCTTTCCCTTTTGATTCCCTTCTATAACAAAAGGCTATATCTACTTTTGTTTTGTTTTGTTTTGTTTTGTCCTGTTTTTAGAGAGAGAGAGAGTGCACATGCACTGAGCAGGGGCAGAGGGGCAGAGGGAGAGGGGAGAGAAAATCTTAAGCAGGCTCCATGCCCAGTGTGGAGCCTGATGTGGGGCTCGATCTCACAACCCCGAGATCATGACCTGAGCTGGAATCAAGAGTTGGGCGCTTAACCGACTGAGCCACCCAGGTGCCCCCATAATCTGCTTTTGAACATACATATTAACTCCAAGTGTTTCTTGTGTATTTGACTTTGGGAAAACGGAGTAGCTTCTCCCAAGCCCCTCTGTCCTTCCTTTCTATTTTGTTCCCCATAGGCCAGTTTTACCTTGTTCTTATAGGTCACCAACCTGAAGACACGTTGCCTCAGAGATGCAAATACAAAACTGATATAGTTTTATTTTGAGGTCATGCAGTCCTTCTGCTAAATCTTCGGATGTGGGATGATGTCAGAAGAAAATTTCTTTCTATAATAAGGCTACAGGACTTTTAGAAGGGAATTCAGAATCAAGGCTTGTTCCTTTTGTTTCTTAATCAATTCACTTAATAGCTTCCATCACATAGGAAAATTATTCTCCTCACCCCCAAACTGAGATAGTATTTTGAAACTGATTATCAAATAATAATGCAGACTAATTTCCATAGTTAAATGAGTAGGAAGGCAAAGTACATTATTTGGTAATGTAAATGGTGAGCCTGTTGCAAAAATTTAATATCCAAAGTCCAGACGGAACAAGGAGACAAAGAAGTGATTGCTTAAAAATTTTCCGAACCGAAGTGACCTATAACACACAAAATACAGCTCCATTATGTGCAACTGACACTTTCTTTGTTAAGAATAATGAACTACAGCAGAATGGCATAATGTAGAACGCCACAGCTGATAAGCTTTCTGCATAAGAACAGAAAGAGTACATTTCTTAAGCAGTTCTACATCCAGTGTTTGCCTTGAGGAGGCACTTAATGGCTATTACTGTTAATAGTAACAATATGAAGCTAATTGGTTTATAATGAAGCAGCAGAAAATACTGATGGTGAGATTGGAGTATATAAAGGGAAAAATAAAAATCTATATTCAGACTATATAAAAATGATGTTTAAAATATAACTTAACCTTGATATTTTATTCATAAATGACAGATTTGTTCATTGTAGTGAACATTTCCTAAGTGACTAATCAAATCCCATCTCTCAGCTTGTTACTCTCAAATTTTTATACCCAGTTCCGACTTCTCTCCTGAGCACTAGACTCAACTATCCAGCTTCCCACTTGACATCTACAGTAATAGAGCTAATTAACATCTCAAATTTAATATGCCCCAGACCAAACCCCTGACATTTCCTTCTGCCCCTCTTCCCCCTCTCCGTTATTGGCTACCATTTACTTGGTTGCTTAAGCTCACTATGTAGGAATCAGCCTTGGTTTTTTCCTTTCTCTTAACAATCGCTTAGTAAGTTCTGTTGCTTTACCTTTAAAATATATCTTAAATCCAAGCACACCCCACCAGCTCCACTAATACTACATCTTTTTGGCCACTGTAATCTCTCAAATGAATGTGTACCCTTTCTTCTACTCTTGTCCTTTTTCTGTCCATTTTTCACACAGGCAACCAGTAACCTTTAGAAAATGTAAATCAGATCACATCACTTCCCTGCTTAAATTCCTCCAATGCTTCCCTACCCTTACTTACAATAAAACTAAAACTCCTAACCCTGGTCTACACAGTAGACCTCATTTCTTATCACTCTTTCCCTTATTTTACTCCCAAGTTTTTTTGTGTTTCTTTGAAAGTGCAATTCCATTCTTGCGTCAGGGTATTCAAATTTAGCATTGCTCCTCCCTGGATTTGCTTTTCCTCGAAGTTCTGAATAGTTTGCTCCAATTTCAGTGATCGTTCCCTCCTCAGAGATGACTTTCCTTGACTACCCTTATACAGCTACCTCCTACCTTCCAGGCTCCAAAGCTGTCTCCAACCTTGCGTTGTTTTCCCTTGCTTCAACTCATAGTATGAGTTTCTCCTCAAACAGTGCCAGGCATACAATAGACAATATTTGTTCAATAAATTAATATGAATGATTTCTCTATTCAAGAACTTTCTATGATTTTCCATAACCTAAAGAACTACAGTTTAAACTTCTTAGTCTCCCTCGGCCAAGGCCTTCCTTAACGAAAGTCCCTCACTATCTTACTTCATGTTCCCTTTCCAGCCACAACTTCTTCCTGGGCATTAGTCACCCTGAACTAACAGGTCCCAACACTTTATGGGTTCTAGGGATGCTGTCTTTGCCTGGTTGCCTGCCTCTTTCTCTGTGTGACAAATTATAGCCCATAAGTCATGCCCAGCTCTTATAGCATCTCCTCAGATACCTTGCACTGAACTCATTTGTTCCATCAAAATTTGTTATTATGTTTATTATAATAAATACCATACCCCCAAGGCATTTGTTGGAGCAATCAGCCACAATTGTTTAACACCACGGTTGCCAGAAGCAATGATACAAGTTAGGGCTAAACAGAGGATTACCAAAAATTTTATGGGAAAAACTGAAGAATAAGGAGTCCATAGGGGATTCTGAAAAGCTCCAACATGTTCCTGATAAAGAGGTCCGTGAACATATGCAGAGCTGTGTACATGCCCAGGAAAGATCTGAGAAAGCCCTAATCTATTCTCTGGCTATCCTTAAGGTTCTGGGCAAGCAGGATATGGAGGCTAAAGCAGAGTTTTAAACTGCCTTCTAGAGCATTAAAGGCATGGCCCAATACACCCAGAGTCTCAGAACAATGAGAATCTCAGAAGAGAGAAAAAAGAGAAAGGAGCATAGAAAGTGTTTGTTCTGAGAATCTCAGAAGAGAGGAAAAAGAGAAAGGAGCGTTGAAAGTGTTTTCACCAAATTTGATGAAAAACATTAATATGCACAATCAAGAACCTCAATAAATCGAAGTAGGACAAACTCAAAGGGATCCACACCTTGATACACCATAGTCAAACTGTCCAAAGACAAAGACAAAGAAAGAAAGAAAGAAAGAAAGAAAGAAAGAAAGAAAGAAAGAAAGATATTGAAAATAGTAAGACATAAGTGATTCATCAGGTTCAAGTTATCCTCAGTAAGACTGGCAGCTGATTCTCATAAAAAACCAAACCAAAACAAACCAAAACAAAAAAACCAAAAAACCCCCACAAACAAACCCCAAAACATAGTGTCTCAAAGGCAATGGAATAAGTTATTCGAAAGGCTGAAAGGAAAACACTGTCAACCAAGAATTTTATATCCAGCAACACTATCCTTCGAAAACCAAAGGAGAAATTAAGAAATTCTCAGATACACTCAAAGAATTCATTACTGAACTCAAAGAATTCGTTACTGACAGACCTGCCCTACAGCAAATAGTAAAGGGACACCTTTCGGATAAAATGAAGACACTAGATGGGAACTTAACTGCGCAGGAAGAAAGAGCGCCAGTAAAGGTAACCACATTTATAAAAATAAAAGACAGTCCAAATGTATGTTTTGCTTGTAACTATTTTCTTCTTCTATCTAATTTAAAAGACAACTGCATAAAGGAACAATTATAAAACAGTGTTGATGGACTTATAACAATGAAGATGTAAATTGTATGACAACACTATTAAATATCTATTTAACACAAAAAAGTCAGGGATCAAGGAATAGAGGAACAAAAAGACACAAGACATATAGGAAACAAATAACAAAATGGCAGATATAAATCTAATCTTACCAGAAATTACAGTAAATGTGAGGGCTTACCACTACAAACAGAAGGAAGAAAGTGGCAGAATAGATTAAAAATACACACACACATAATCCAACTACATGCTATCTTTTGGAAAAATACCTTAGATTCGAAGATTCTCCCTCTCCCTTTGTCTGCTGCTCCCTCTCCCTCTGCCTTCCACTCCCTCTCCCTCTACTTGCTGCTCCCCCTGCTTGTGCTCTTTCTCCCCCTTTATTTTAAAAATAAAATCTTAAAAAAAAAAGTTTAAAAAGATCAAAATCATGGCGAGTATATTCTCTGAACAGATGGAATAAAATTAGAAATTAATAACAGGACTTTGGGGGAAATTTGAAAAATATAGATGCCTCATAAATAACCAAAGGGGCAAACAAAAAATCATAAGGGAAATTAGAATACTTTGAGATGGTGAAAAGGAAAATAAATCATACCAAAGCTTATGGGATACAGCTGAAACAGTCATTAGAGGGAAATTCATAGCTATAAATGCCTATATTAAATAAGGAGAAAGATATCAAATCAATAACCTAAACTTCCACCTTAAGATACGAGAAAGAGAAGAGCAAACTAAACCCAATGCAAGGAGAATAAAAGAAATTAAAAAAATAAGTAGAAATAAATGATACAGAGAATAGTAAAACAATAGAGGAAGTCAACAAAATCAAAAGTTCATTCTTTGAAAAGATCAAGAAAATTGACAAATATTTATCTGGACTGAGCAAGAGAAACAGAGAGAATACTAAAATTACCAAATTAGAAATGAAAGAGAGGACATTGACCTTACAGAAATAAAAACCATTATAAGTGAAACCTATGAACCATTGTATGCCAACAGACTAGATAATCTAGATGAAATGGACAAATTCTTAGAAGCCACAAACTGTTGAAATGGACTTAAAAAATAGAAAATTTGATTGTAGCAAGTAAGAGATTAGATGAGTAATGAAAATACTTCCCACAAAGAAAAGCCCAGGTAAAAATGACCTCACTGGTGAATTCTACTGAATGCTTAAAAAAGAATTAACACCAATCCTCATAAACTCTTCCAAAAAACAGAAAAAGAGGGAATATTTTCATACTATTTCTATGAGACTAATACTACCCTGTAACCAAAATGAGACAAAGGCATCACAAGAAAAGAATACTATAGACCAATATCTCTAGGAATAGAGATATAAAAATTCTTAAGAAAACACTATAAACTTAGTCCAGCAACATATTAAGAGGATTATACACCATGAGCAAGTAGAATGTATACACCATGAACAAGGACAAAAATGACATGATTCTCTCAATAGATACAGAAAAAGCATTTGATAAAGCTCAACACTCCTTCATAGTACAATAATTTGAACTAGAAAAAAAAGGGAACTTTGTCAACCTGACAAAGGGCAGCCATATACAAAAACAGTATAGCTAAAATCATACTTACTGGTGAAATGTTGTATGCTCTCCCTCTAAGATCAAGAACAAGACAAGGATGTATATGCTCTTGTCCCTTCTATCCAACATTCTATTGGAGGTTCTAGTCAGGGTAATTAGGCAATAAATAAATAAATAAATAAATAAATAAATAAATAAAATAAAATGCATGCAGATTGAAAAGGAAGAAGTAAAATGATCTCCCTTTACAAATTGTATGATCTTTTATGTAGAAAATCCTAAGGAATAGACACACACACACACACACACACACACACACACACATTAGAACTAATCAGCAAGTTCACCAAGTTTGCCTAATATAAGATGAATATAGAAATATTAGTTGTATTTCTATATATTATCAATGACTCACTCGGAAATGAAATTAAATAATTCTTTAAACATTAGAATCAAGAAGAACAAAACAATTAGGAATAAATTTTAAGACAAATGAAAGACTTGTACACTAAAAACTATAAAACATCGTCAAAAGAAATTAAAGAAGACCTAAAAAAGTAGAAATGTATCAAAAGACAATGTTGTTAAGATGGCAACTCTCCAAATTGATCAACAAATTAAGTGCAATTCCTATCAAAATTTCAGCTGCTTTTATTTGTAGAAATTGATTAGCTTATCCCAAAATTCACATGGAAACACAAAGAACTGAAAAATTCAGAGTTTAAAAAAAATCTTGAATAAGAAGAACAAAGTTAGAAGAACAAAGAAAAAAACTTCCCAATTTTAAAACTTCCTACAGGGGTGCCTGGGTGGTGCAGTCGTTAAGCGTCTGCCTTTGGCTCAGGGCGTGATCCCAGCGTTCTGGGATGGAGCCCCACATCAGGCTCCTCTGCTGGGAGCCTGCTTCTTCCTGTCCCACTCCCCCTGCTTGTGTTCCCTCTCTCGCTGGCTGTCTCTGTCAAATAAATGAATAAAATCTTTAAAAAAATAAAATAAAATAAAATAAAATAAAACTTCCTACAAAGCTACTATAATCAAGACAGTGTTGTAGTGGCAGAATAGAATAATGGAACAGAATATAAAACTCAGAAGGAAACTCTTAATGACCAATTAATTTTTGACAAGGGTGCTGAGACAACCCAATGGAAGGGAAATCGGAAAACAAATGATTGAGGACAACTGCAAATCCACATTCAAAAGAATAAACTTGGCCCCCTATTTCACATGATATACAAAAATTAATTCAAAATAAATCATAGGCCTAAATGAAAGAGCTAACACTACAAAACTCCTAAGAAAAGCACAGAAATAAATCTTCATGACCTTGAATTCAGCAATGGCTTCTTAGATATGACAGCAAAAGCTTGAGTGACAAAAGAAAAAATAAATTAATTGGACTTCATCAAAATTAAAAACTTTTGTACTTCAAAGGACATCATTAAGAAAGTAAAAAGATAGAAATGAAGAAAATATTTGCAAATTATAAATCTGATCAGAGACTCCTATCCACAACATGTAATAAACTGTTATAAGTCAATAATAAAAAGACAAATGACCCAGATAAAAGATGGCCAAAAGATTTGAATAGACATTTCTCCAAAAAGATATACAAACGGCCAATACACACGTGAAAAGTTCTCAACCTCACTAGCCATTAGGGAAATGGAAATCAAAGCCATAATGAAATATTCCTTTGCATCTATTAAGATGACTAAAATAAAAAAATAAAGACAATAACAATTGTAGACAAAGACATGGAGAAATTTTAACCCTCATACATTACTGGTAGGATTGTGAAATGGTACAGCCTCTTTGGAACATAGTTTGGCAGTACCTCCACAACTTAAACTTTGATTTACCATATGACCCAGCAATTCCACTCCTAGGTATATACCCAAGAAAATGGAAAACCCATGTCTATATGAAAATCTGTACAAGAAGATTTCTAGCAGCATTATTCATAATAGCCAAAAAGTGGAAAAACAGTCCAAATGCCCTTTAACTGATAAACGGATAAATAAAATATGGCATATCTATACAATGGAATAAAACTTTGCCAATAAAAGGGAATGAAGTACTTATATATGCTACAGCTTGGACGAACATTGAAAACGTTATGCCAAGTGAAAGAAAACAAATGGAAAGACCACATAATGTATGATTCTATTTATAAGAATAGCCCAGTCTGTGGGACGGAAAGAGGACTAGAGAGTGACGGTTAATGGGTACAGGTTCTTTTTAGGGATGGTGAAAATGTTCTACAATTAGATAGTGGTGACAATTGCACAATTCTGTGAATATACTAAACCCCACTCCATTGTACTCCATAAAAGATTAAATTTAATGGTATGTGAATTATATCTTAATAAAGCTATTATGAAAAATGATGTGGTGTAAATTTAGGCACTTGTAGTTTTCTTTTCTTTTCTTTTTTGCTAGTGGGGCAATTCAGAAGGTTACTGTGTTGGCTTCTCTGGCAGAAAATGATGGTGACAGCAAATGACATTTCAGCAATGGCTGTTAAGGCACCAGGAGCAATGGCCCGAGGATAATCAGAGTTGTTAGGCTACTCTCCTACCCTGGGAAGTGAAATCAACCTGATTCTGTCCATCATGGACACTGGTGACTTGAGTTGTTGATAAATGCTCTGTAAAGTTTAACATCCCCTGTTACACTTTAAATATGGAGCCTAATCAACAATATCTTTCAAACTCAGTCTATTTTGAACATAACTGAAGTAAAACTTTAAAATCAGGGGCACTTAAGGTCCTCTGGTTACTGGCCAAAGGGGAAAATTCATTTCTTATGACCTGGGAATGTATCTAGTATTAAAAGAAAATGACTTCTTTATAGGAGAATAAAGGGAAGACCAAATAACCAAATTTGAGATTCTGGGTAAATACTAAGCAGCAAGTTAATAGAGATCCCTATCTCCTTTTTTCTGTTAGGATTATATTTGGGGATAGTATATCTTCATCAAATAGTGGCTCTGTATATTTTAGAGATAGGTGAAGTCTTTAAAATTTGAGATAGAACACGCTGTATTACCATTTTAAAATGTATATTGATATCTTGTTACAATCTTTTTTTTTTTTTTTTTTGGTCTCTGGGGGAAAAGTAGAACCCACATTCAGCTTATAATGTTGTCATATATTTCCTAGACACTTCTGTATGTGCTAGGAAGGGAAAGCCATTCACAGCTGCTTTCTCAATTAATACTGCCCTTCATCACTGCATCTATCTCTTCAAGCTTAACCTCTGTTTTCGGATTGGTTTTTCAACACTCTAAAACAAAATTCCCATTTCTTTAAGGAAACTGTATGTTGGCACTGTTTCCGGATAGAAATTGATGACCCTGATTGTACTTTCTCAAAGCCTCTGTGGATTACTGGGAAGGGACACACCTGTGCATCTGATCTTAACAAGCTCTAAATCTATATTGTGTTGTTCAGCGGCTGCCTGACAGAGTTCAGTGCAATAGAGGCATAAATGCACCAACCTCAGCTTCCTGGCTTTCACTGGCGACAACCCCCTCCCATCTCTCTCTGATTTCTCTCCATTGTCGTGCCCTTCCTCTAGAGCCTCCAGACCTCAGCAGGGGACCATGGAGAATTGCAGATTAGCACAGTGTGTTCCTCTCAGTTGTGCGCGCAGTTTCTCTTTGCAATTTCCCTACTGTGGTAGGCAGCACTCATCAATCAGCCCTGCAGCTCTACCACCGAGAATTCTTCATAAGGAGCAAGATTTCTTTAGTCATAGCCACTTGTGTAAGAAGAGATGTTTTCTCTCATGAGTTGTTTGGTATGCAGTACAGTCATTCCTTCTGTTCTGAAAAGCTCACCTGAATAGGGTGGTATGACTCCAGGATGTTCAGAACCGTCATACCTTTAGTTTTGTCTTTCTAAAAACACATTTCATATTTGGTGAAAGTGACCAAGCTTGATGAGTGGCAAGCAGTGGAGACTAAAGGCTTATCTGTGTGGAATTGTTGCCATAGAAAAAGAGCCACATAATCTCCCCTGTTCCATACCTACTAAATTTTCCAAAGGGTTAGGAAAACAATATTTCGTCGGTCTTTGGCTTTCTGATAATCCCAACATATCAAATAGAAGTCGCCCTATGGTTTCTTTAGATAAGCATCTCCCAAACTTGTGGTTATTGAATATTTGTTCCTGGGTGATATTAATATACAATTCTGGAAACCAGAAATGTTTCTATGGACAAATACATTTGAGAAATTTCGGGTAAATAAAAATAAATTGGTTTCCTCCCTGCAGAGCTTCACAGAATCTTTAATAATACAGAGTGTTTTTGTGAACTTCTCAGATGCAGCTATGGTAAACAGTCTTCACTCTGGAATGAATGTTTATATTTCAAGAAGCTAGTGTTCTGTGAAAGAATTTGTGAAATGAGGTTTTAGATTCATACTCCTTAACCTAAAGTAATAGTTAATGAAGATTTTGAACAAATAGGACTGGATTCTAGTTGTGGGCCCTCTACCAATTAATTTCATTTATAAAACGAAGACAATAATACTTGCTGCAAATTGTGCTGTGAAAATTAAATATTATATGTAGACTAGCTAATGAAATCCTGGCACCTAGTAGGCCTTCAAAAAATGGTAGCTATTATTCTGTAGACAAAAAACTAGTTGAGTCAACAGTCTTTCCAACAAGAAGCAAGCATTTCTTTAATTTACAATAATAACATTTAATGGAAGTTCTTCAAATGCCTTCTGCATGACCCAAGCTGGATGCAAGTATATTCAATGTTCAGTCCACTTTTAGTGGCTAGCCCAATTGTGGTATTCTATTTTTTGAGGAAGGGGAGAAAAAAGAACATCTATTGAAAGTTTATTTAATCTGCATATCAGTCTTAGGGGGTAGAAATTATTCAGCCCCTCCGTGGTGAGTAAGCTTAAGCAAGATGCCCAAGCTCATGCAGGGCATACCAAGTAGCAGAGTTAGGGTTAGAGCTCAGACCCCCGACTCCAAAGCCAGTGTTGTCTCCATCTGTCACGTCATAGTGCCATCTTTAAATGTTGATCATTTATTCTTACACGTACTCGGTAGCTCTTTGTTAACTAAGACCATTCTATTCCGCATTCATTCAGGTAAATGACTCCCTTCCTAGATCTCAATACAGTGGGAGTAATGCCGTCTCATCCCAATGAGGTTTTGCGGTTCCTTTGTCAGAATCTCTCACATATTCTGGTAAGACAAGGAAGGATCACATAATTGAATACACAGCTATATCTTGTCCAAAGCCTCTATCTTGTCTTCACAGAAATTGTGGTGAGGAGTACAGCTCAGGGTAGTTAATTGAGGTAGTAGGAGGAATATTGGTCTGGGTCTTCAGGGTGAGTCCCAGTCCTTTCTATGCTGTAACTAGCTGCATGACTTTGACATGTCACTCTGTATCTCTGGGGCTTAGTTTTCCTATTTTTGCCCTACCTATCTCACAGGGTCTGTGAAGTACAGATCAAGTCACGTTGCTTACTCTCCATGTCTGCTGGAGTGATCTTAAAGTGGGGTATACATACTCCAGGGATATGCAAGGTGATTCACTGGAGTGAAGGAGGACAATATCAGAGCTTCCAGTTATAGTTATTTTTGATCTTGGCCTTTAGAAAATTTCTATCTTTGGCATATGTTTTGTAATTAATATAGCATTACATTTAGGTAAATAAATAAATAAATAAATGTTGGAGGTTTTGTTAAAATTTTTTTACTGATGGGGTGTGTGATGAAAAATGTTGCAGGTTCAGTGGCCTCCAGGATAAAGTTCAAATTCTTTACTGTGGAATTAAGCCCGCTATGAGCTCTCTATACCCATTTCTTGCCCGTGCCTCTCCTCCTACCTAATTAACCAAACATGCTAATATGTTCATAGCTTCTTTGTCTTTGCTTATTCCACTCCCTTTGCCTGAAATTCCTGAAACATCTCTCAGCCTCTTACCTTCCACTTGGAGACCCCCTACTCATGTTTCAAGACTCAGCAAAGGAGTAACCGCCTGCGTGAGTCCTTTCCCAAACCTCCCAGGTGTATCAAATGGCTCCCTCCTCCGACTTCTTCTTTTTTTTTTTTTAAAGATTTTATTTATTAATTTGACAGAGAGAGACAGCCAGTGAGAGAGGGAACACAAGCAGGGGGTGTGGGAGAGGAAGAAGCAGGCCCCTAGCAGAGGAGCCTGATGTGGGGCTCGATCCCAGAACACCGGGATCACGCCCTGAGCCGAAGGCAGACGCTTAACGACTGCGCCACCCAGGCGCCCCCCTCCTCCGACTTCTATCATACTCAATCTACGGCACAGGCGCCCCCTCCTCCGACTTCTATCATACTCAATCTACGGCACAGGCGCCCCCCTCCTCTGACTTCCATCATACTCAATCTACGGCACAGGCGCCCCCTCCTCCGACTTCTATCATACTCTATCTACGGCACAGGCAATTCGTCTAGACGTGGATCTGTTTGATCTCACTTACTTGTCTGTATGTCTCTGAAGGGCAAGGTCATGTCTTCTTCATCATTTTTGTTCTAGCACCTAGTATGGTGTTTGTTCTAGCAACTAATATGTATTTCATAAATATTGATTATGCAGCAAATGAGTTGTGAGAGGACTATAAAATTTAAAATCTCCAGAAATAATACAAAGTGCCATTATTATTAACATATATTAAATCCCCATGGATTTCAATGAGATGTCTTTCTTAGAAATCTTGATCAGGTCATGCGAGCGAAACAATCCTAGCTGACACTTAGAGGTACTGGTTCTCAACCCTGGCTGCACATTTCACCTGGGAGTTATAAAAATACTAATGCCCTACGCACAGGAATTTTGATTCAATTGATATGGGATGAAGTCCAAGTATCTGTGCTTTTTAAAAGCTCCCCAGATGATTTTCATGTGCAGCTAGGGCTGAGAACCACTGCTCCAAGTGCCGTGGATGGAAAAATAAAGGGACTCAGGAAAACCTGGGACAGAATGAGTGCTCTTCCTACAAATGCAACTGCCGATCTGAAAGTCTTTAATACTCTGGCTTTGAAGGTTAAAATCTATCCTTGGGGGGGGGGGACACATACAAATTGCAGTTATTTGTACTGAAACCAAACTATGGAGTCACTTGGACGAAAATGTGAAAGTTTAAGACTTCCCAGCATGGGTTCATTAAGAATAGATCATGTCACAGAACCTGAACAATGTCTTGGAAGGAACAGCTGAAGATATTGACAAAGGCAGAGCAGGAGACGAACTTTTTGTGAGGTCAGGGAGCACGGAGCCCCTGAGGGTTGAGCAAAGTGGAAATGTGCTTGCCATTTGCAATGAATGGAGAAGACCTTGGTGAGAAGGTGGGGGGAGGGGGCTCTTTCTAACACAGGCTCTGGGAAAGAGTGAATTTCAACTAGACTACATAGAAAGCAAAGGCAAAAGTTTATGAACTCTGATCCTGATTTTGTAACTAACACTTTTCTTCTCCTCTTTTTCACCTGGGGACTGTTAGAAAGCTGGATGAGGTGACAAATCAGCTTTAAACCGCCTCTCTGGGTGAAAACTTTAGGTGAGCAGCAGCTAATAGGAGTCCAGAGGGTATGGAATTTGAAGTTTCTGTAAAGATGTTTTGGAGAAACCTCATTAGGATTTATGCATATGTTGTCATCATAGTGTTTTTTAGAGAATCACAGTGTTTGGCTGGTATATAAGTCACTATTCATTTGCATCCTGGATGTTAAGGCTTTCAAGAAGTTAGCTTTTTGCATTGCATACTAATTGGGGTATTGCTGCTTTGGAATTGATAACAGTTTAGCCTATAATCGGCTGAAATTTCATTTGTGTTGAAAGAATCTGCTGAGCAAATTTGCAGCATGCCAAAGATTACTGCAGTTAATCTTTTTTAAGAGAATATGTATTTCAAGCACTTAAGTGATGCGTTACAAATCGCACCACCCAGGGACTAGTTAGTTACAAAGAATGCTTATCTGTTTGGTGAAGTCGGGCAGGCGGGACCTCTAGTGGCAACGGCTAGTTAGCAGTTAAGACTCAGTACTAACACTTCAGAAAGTACAAATTACATTTCTTTGAAATTCTGCTTAATATAATTCAGACTGATACTTCCCCCCAATAATTCCCCAAAAATTAAGCTTTGCACATCCCAATTCCTTGATGTTCACATTGTCTCAAGTTGTGTGGACACATTTCGTGGGGAAATAGTCTCAAAGAAAATGGTTTCAAAGATTTTCTGGCAAAGCGGACACTTGGACCTCTTAAAGTAATGCTGTCCTTAAGGTGTGGAATGAGGTCAACTGATGGTTTTAACTGGTTCTTGACTTGAATACTACTGACTTGTTCACCTATTTTATACCTACATCCCTGAATGGCCACTTGCACTCTGAATTTGAACTTTCAAACAACAGCAAAATATGATTTTGAGCAGCTGCTCTACTGGAAGAAAGGGCACGAGGAAGCGGTTTTGACTGTATTTGTGCTGGCCCCAGCCATTGCCAAGCTGCAGTACATTCTGTTTGCCTCAGTCCACGGCTGAGTCGAGGCCCGACCCTGGGCAGGCCTGACCCCCACTCTTCTGCCAGCTTGGTCCTGCTATGTGCTCATCCCATCCAGGCAGACACATCCTTTAGCCTAGCCTGATGGGCCCCCTACCCTTCTTCCCTCTAGGGTTGGGTAATGGGTGTGGGCAGGCAGCCAGACAGGAGCCTGACCCTGTGGTCATACGCCCACGAAGGTAGGGCGAAGCATACTGATGCACCATTGGCTTGTGCTGTGCAGAGGGTGAGGAGGAAGAGAAGACGAGATGAAGAAAAACCCTTTCCCTCTACCTCTAATATAGGAGTCTAGTACATTCTGATCCTGAGTTCTTTCAGGGCTCAGCTGAAAATGTCACTTATCAGGGAACTACTCCCTCATTAAGAACAGACTCTCTTGTGTGCTTTTGTAACTTCCTGTCCTTGTCCCTGCTAGCATTTATTACTATTCTAATGAATTATTTGTGTAAATGCTTATTATCTGTCCCTTTCAGTTGATTACAAACTTCAGGAGGACAGATATCCATCCTGTTTATTTTTGTATCCTTATGCATGAGGCCTGAAATATAGTTGGAATTCAATAAATATTTGTTGAATGAATGAAAGAAAAACACAAAGCGTACATATAAGAATGATCTTCGGAAATAATCTAACATCTAGCAAGAGAGAAACAAATAAATCGAGGAGATCCATTTGGTCAAATACATCATTAAAATCATATTTAAAAATATGTAGTAACATTGAAAAGTGTTCAGAATGTAGGTTAAGTGAAAAAAAAAGGTGGGTTACAAAAATTAGCATATGATATTGTGGGAATTCACAGTGCCTGGATAGACAAAGCTGGACCTGTATATGCCTCCCTGGATGGGACTAATTGAAAAGCAGAGGAGTGCCCGGAACGCTGGGCCTCCTTTGAAGTTTCTTGGCTGAAAGTGGCCAGATTCTTACTGCGGCTCAAGGTCCTCATCTAGGCAGTCACTGTTTAAATTTTGAAGAAAAACAGGCACCTGTGGTGGTCACGTGCTCCATGAACTCCTTGCCTCCTTGTTTTGGGCTTGCGCTTGGTGTATTGATAAGACCCCAGTAAAAGTGGAGACGAAGCTTGGCTCTAGGCCTTTTGCCACTGGAGTGTCTGGTCCCCAGGCCTCTCCTTTCTCCCACCAAGGTGTCTGGAGTAATCTTTTCATTTGCCATCTCAGGGTTTACTGACCAAACCCGACATGGTATGATTTCTCTTTTCTTTTTTGACATAAAGAAAATACAGTAGTTCTTACTATTGATGGTAGTTATGTTCTGTAACTGTGAATGCTGTGTTAGCCAATACTGAATCAGTGTTCCTGGAGAAAAGACAACCTCTGGTCATATGATTTTGCCAACTGGTCAATATATAACATTGTTTTATGTGGGTTTACCTTTAAAGACACCTTACGTACTACACGTTGTTGATTCATTAACACCGAGCTCAAGGCCAACAGCACTGTAACTTAGTGTCAGCAAAGCTTGTCTAACACATGTATTTCCTCCATGTGCTTAGGGCACAAGAGAGCACTTCAGCCCTCCGCTGGGGGGTCATTTTAAACAATTAAATCACCAACGAAAAACACAAAAATGCGAAAACACATGGCATTAAGGTCAACTGCAAAAAGGACACTTGTTTGCAGCCTGAGAGCTGAAAAAAGAAGCCAGAGCATTGCCCTGCCCAAACCGCAGTGCCCTCAGCTGGGAAGGTGTTGGGTGGGTCTCAACATTGTTGCTGCTCTGCACATGCCCGGGTTCCCTGACTGACTGAGAAAGCACTGAGAGTATCGGTTTGGGGGCTACAATGAAGTTTTAGTGAATAGGTGAATTCACAAGTATGGAATCTGAATAAGAGGATTGATTGTATAAAAAACTGAGGGCAGATGCCCTCAGAGTAATAGAAGTATGGTGACAAATACTTTTTCTTTATCCTTTTCTGCAATTTCCCAGATTCCTAAAATGAACTTGTATTATTTTAATAAATACTATTTTTCTTGCGTTGGGAGTTGGCAAAATGTGAGGGGCAAGATATATACAAGGAAAGGATAGCTAAAGGATTTTTGGCCAGCTGCGGCCTGGCAAGTTTTAAAATGAAAAGCCAAAGCTATACCCGGATAGTAGCTTAGAAAACACGCTGAGCCATAATTTTGAAGAATGTTTTGAATTCTTCCTCACAACCTGTGTTGTAATGACCTACGTAGGTGTCTGCGTTCCCAACTAGACTTAAGTTCTGGGAAGACAAGGGCTGAAGGGAGCTTATTTACCTGCCTAGGGCAGTGCTCTGACAGTGAACAAATAAGTATTTTATTCCAATATACATGGAATGATTATGCATCAAGCACCCCAATAGATAGTGATTCCTGCCACTTATCTTTAAATATGAAAGCCCATGTCAGAAACAATCCCAAAACTCATCCCAAAAGGCGGGAGTTCAAGGGAGAAAATTTCACAGTTTTTAAAAAAAGGAAAAGATTTCTTATATTCAGGCAAATAGAGATCACAGGAATAAGAATCTGCCTCTGTATGAAAAGCAAATAAAATTCGTGTTTCCTTTTACAGTCTTACAATCATACCTTCTGTTCAGCAGTCTTCTGGCTTGTGATTATTGGGGAGTACGCTGCTGTTTCTTGAAGTGGCCATAAACACAGATAGCAGAGCTCAGTTCCTGAAATGTGCTTGCGTTTGATAAGGCGGATTGTACCGGATCTCGTTCAGCCTTTAATCTATTTCGTTAAGCATCTGAGAAGGTTCCAAACTCAAGACTATTTCAGTACCTTTCTATTTGCAATATGTGATTCTATAAAATGATAGCTGTATTAGTTTTCTATGGCTGCTGTAACAAGTTACTACAAAACTAATGGCTTAAAACAACACAAATCTATTTTCTAACAGTTCTGCAGTTCAGAAGTCTGACATGGCCTTCACTGGGCAAAGATCAAGGTGTCAGCAAGGTGCATTCTATTTTGGAGGCTCTAGGGGGGAATACATTCCCTTGCATTTTCCGTCTTTAGAGACTGTCCGATTTCCTGCGCTCATCTCCATTTTCCTTCATCTTCAAAGCTGCCGAAGTCAGGCTGATGGTGCCATCTCTCTGGTTCCCTCTTCCACACTCTTTTACTTTCAAGGACCCTTGTGGTTACTTTGGGCCCACTGGGATAATCCAAAATAATCCCCTTGTTTTATTGTTTTATTTTTACAAAGATTTTATTTATTTATTTGAGCGAGAAAGCACATGCCTGAGCAGGGGGAGGGGCAGAGTGAGGGGGAGAAGCAGACCTCCTGCTGAGCAGGGAGCCTGACAGGGGTGGGGGGGGGTGCTGGAGCCCAGGACACTGGGATCATGACCTGAGCCGAAGGCGGATGCTTAACCAACTGAGCCACCCAGGCACCCCAATAATCTCCTTATTTTAAAGTCAACTGTTTAAGAGACTTATTTCCATCTACGACTTTAATTCATCTTTGCCATGTTACTTAATGTACCTATAGGTTATAGGATTAGGACATATGTATCTTTGGGGGCCATTATTTTGTCTGCTACAACTATATATACAATTCTAAGTACCTACAACCTAAGAAATATAGTCAGTCATTTTAAAAACTGTGTCCCTATTCCAACTCTGTTCCCCTGACTGCTAAGAAGAAGAAGAAGAAGAAGAAGAAGAAGAAGAAGAAGAAGAAGAAGAAGAAGAAGAAGAAGAAGAAGAAGAAGAAGAAGAGGAGGAACGGAAAAGATTAAAACAAAACAAAAAACTACTCCAAAATGACCCAGAGAGTCACAGCATAGAATGAAGTAATTTTGGAGTCAAAACTTTCAAGTTTTTCTTTGCCACATGGATTTAAGAGATTAAGATCACCACTGTATCACTTGTGTGGGAGTTTATGTATAGGAATCTAACTGCTAATAAGTTATTTCCATGAAGTCCCATTCACAGTATGAACAGATATAATCCTGTTATAATCTGCCCACCATTTGCCTGATGTCGTGCATACAAATTATGCCTAAAACTTTTTCTTCTTAATTATTCCTCTCTCAGAAATTTTGTTTAGCTTTCTAATTTGATCAGACAAGGTTTTCCCATTCCCCACAGCTTTTTTCGACAGATAGCAGAGATAGACTTTTGCCAAATTCTAGGAGGAATGATCATTGACTGGAAATCAGCAGGAGCGATAAGCTTTTCTGTGTGGTTTATGCAGAAGCAAAACACAGCAGAAATCTCAGATTCCATGTCCCACATGTTCCCATCGCATCCCACGTCCTGCATTTAACAAACAAAGAGTATTCCATACTTCAGTCACCTTTTCCCCATCTCCAGACTTGTAAGAGTGTGAAATATTTGTTATATTTGGTTTTCAGTGAAACCAGAAGCAATAACAAATTTGTTCATATTCACTCCTAAACATATTTGCTGTGTGAATATGGATCAGCAGGGATGGTGTGAGACTGTCACACGTGAGTAGGGTTTCTGTGCCGTCCACATAAACACCTCCAATACTCCTGAGCAAGTCCCAGAAGTCACAAAGCTCATATGCTACTGAATTGAGAGCATCACCACCAGGAAAGTCAATTGTGATGCTTTCAGAATGTTCAGTTTTCCGGCATCACTATTTTGATCAAACCCTTTCCTCCATAACGTCTGTCTGCCTATCTCTCTTATCTGGTTAACTTTGAGAAGTGAACACTAGGTTTATCTATCTATCCCACTCCTCCCCCATTGTGAGGTGACCATGTGGTTGAGGTGGGTTTTGATTAATCTTAGCTAAATCCATTCTGCTTTTTCCATCCCTCTTCCCAGTGAGGCAAAAGACTGCACATCATTCCCCTGGCAACAAAGACTGGTTCAATTTGAGCCAATGAGATGCTAGCAGAAGTTTGCTGGGGCTTCTAGCTGAAGTGTCCTCACTCTTAAAAGAGAGTCTCAAAGAGTCATCCTCCATTCCCCACCCAACCATCCCCCCACCTACCCCTGCCTGGGCCACCCCAAATTTGTCCTAGAACTTTTGTGACCATCTTGTTATCAGCCTGATGAAGTAACTGACCTGGAAAAATCACAGGGAAGCAGAACTTCCTCCTGATGTCCCCACATATCTCTGAACTTTAGTTATATGGGACAGTATTTTGTTTTGGTTTAAGCCAGTTTGAGTTGGATTTTCTGTTATATTTATTCATTCATTCCACAAATAATTATAAATATCTACTGTGTATCAGACACTGTTCTAGGCATTTGGTTATACCAGAAAGCAAAACAAAGGTCCCTGCCCTCTAGTATGAAGAGATAAAAAAGCAAATGATAAATATAATAAATCAGGAAACTCAATAAGGATGTTAGAGGGTGATACATAGAGAAAGATGAAGGAAATAGGGAGTGGCAGGAGTAGCATATAAAGATGGGAGTAGACAACTATAATTTAAAGGGTGGCCAGGTTTCACCTCATTGCAAAGGTGCAATGTGAGTAAACTCTCAAGTGAAGTGAGCATGTGTGGTGGATATTTGGGGAAGAAACTTCTAGTGGCAATGGCCAATGCAAATTCCTTGGAGTGTGGGAGAAGAAAGGAGACTGATGTGCTGGCAGTGAAGAAAAGGAGGACAGAGGTTGACAGGGAGCTCCGAGGGCCTTCTAGGCCAGTGAAGAAGAATTTTGGCTTTTGCTCTGAGTGAAATGGGGAGCCACTGAAGGGTTTTTGAGCATAAGAGTGGAAACCATCACTCTGGCTGCCATGTTGGGGAACAGACTTTGGAGGGGTAAAAGGAGGTACAGGGAGCCCGCAGTCCTGATTCTGGGTGGTGGTGATGGTGGTGAGAAGTGGTTTCCATTCTGGATGTGCTTTGAAGGCAGGGCCGACAGATTTCCTGACAAAGTATATGTGGGATGTGAGAGAAAGAAAGCAGGTGCAATGATGACTCCACCTGAAAGCAATCTAACTCATTGTCTCTTAAATTTCCTGGCTTGCCTATCATCTACTATAAGCAGTGAATGTCACAAACCATAGAAAAACCCAACAAAGCATAGGGTTCACAGGCAAACCAATAACTCAGTGTTAAGGGATTTACATTAAAAAAAATTTTTTTTAAGATTTTATTTATTTATTTGAGAGAGAGCGAGTGAGCATGAGCCGGGGGGAGGGGCAGAGGTAGGGGAGAAGCACGCTCCCCACTGGGCAGGGAGCCCAACACAGGGCTCAACCCAGGACCCTAAGATCATGACCTGAGCCAAAGGCAGACATTTAACCGACTGAGCCACCCAGACGCCCCTATATTTTCTATCCACCATCTCCGTCACTTAAAAATATTTTTCTTGGCTGCCTTTTAAAAGTAAAATTGTCCTTCATTGCCTTTGAGAGTTTATTCAGGCAGGACAGAAGTGGTCATGTTCTACCCTGTGCAGTAATGTCCTCCTCCTTTGTGTGATATGGTTTCCCCTTATCTGGAAACTTCTGCTGCTGATGGGATGGTGTTGTCCCCTCCTTGTCGATGGATTCAGCATCTGTATATGGGATATTGGGACTCCAACTCTGCTGATGCATCATCCTAATTGCCTGGTTGTTCCTGCCTTGTCATGTACCAACCGGTGTGAGATATTCTTTAGCTCTTCATCTGGAACAGAATAACAGCCTCTATCTTTAGAAATGATGGATGCCGAGGATTATTCATGTTTGTAATTACAAATCTTCTTACAGAAGCACAATTACTAAAAACCTTCGGAAATGACATTTTGTCTCACATCGCAGAATCTGCTGTTAGCCTCTTGGGCCAGTATTGCTTTTGTCAATGTGATTTCCACCTTCACTTCAATTGTAATTTAACATTATCTCTCTTCTTTGTATCTTTCTACCTGGCTGTAATGGCTAGGTCTCCTGCTGCTTATCCTTAAATACTTTCCCCTCTGTTCTGAATCTTAGTGGGCTATTTTCTGTGGTTACAACACAGGACACAGCTGCAGCCACACTTGTTGCACGGTGATAACTCAGAGAGGGTTGGTTTACCTCTCGTGCAGGATCAGTGAGGGAAAGAGCCGGAGATCATTCATACAAACCCATCATTTTAAGAATGAAGAAGCTGAGGTTTTAAGTGGTTAAGTGAATTTGCTCTTGATCACCTAGCTTCTTATTGTTGGGCTATGCTCTGGGATAGCAGGTAGAGATGTATTCAGGGATAGATTCCAAGTCCTAGCACCTTGCTGTAAGCTGACTAATGATCTGGATGATGGAGCTGAGGATGGGGGGAAAGTGACACTGAGTGCTTTGTATCATGGACCACATTAATAAGCATAACAACCCAATAAGGTAGGAATAATCTTGCCCATTTCACCAAAAAACAAACAAAAAACCCTACCAAAAAAAAAATAAAGAAAAATAAAAAAAGAAATATTGAAGCTCTTGGGAGATTAAGCAAGAAGCCCAAAAGCACACAGTCCTGATCTCCCTGACTTCCCATCCTTTCCCTTTCTGCTACGTCAGGAACAGAATAACAGATAATATTCTGAAAGGCTGAGGTGCAAGCATGAGCTACTTTTAAGTGGTTTGGAAACCTAACGTGTTTGAAACCACATGAAGACAGCGTTGGAGGCCATGCCTCACGGTGTCTGCTGCTTCCTAGGTCTGTGCAGCCATCTGCATTCATCTGTCCTGGCTAACCACTGGCACCCAACTCAACCCAACCACCCAAGAAAACTCAAAGCTAGGAGGTACTAAGTCAGAGAATATGCTTGATACTCGAATTTTCAGTTTTGACTCTTTGAGGTTGTGGTGAGCCTCCTTGGTCCACAGTGCTCCAGGTGGCTCAGCTTGGCTGGTGGATAAGAAAGCTTGACTCTACAATAGGTTCTCTTCCTGAAATAACCAGGAACACTGGACATCAGAGGCATAAATTAAATGACTGCCTTCTTATTCTCTAGTCCTTTGGTCTTTAGCTATTTCCATTGCTTCTGTAGAGACAGAGAAATGGCCAGAGAATCAGGGTCAAGAAATAGTATGGAGGTAAATGGTCAGTTAAGGGAATGTACCTATTTCCTGATCCATGGGGCTTTCTGAACAAGTCACCCTGGAATTGCAGGAGGATGTCTAGTAGGAACCTCAGGATGCCTCATTCTCAGGAGATAGCCTCTAGAAAGCTGAGATTAGCATTAGGCCCTGAGAGGTCAAGAGCCATTATGATGATAATGGGGCCAGAAACTATAACTACAAGCACAGGGGGGAAGGTTGGGATTGCAAAAGGCTAAAGGAGGGAATGGTTGTCTACCTAGAGGGCATGGAGACCATGTTGAGTGACGGATGAAGTGAAAGGAGCCAATGAAGCTGTGCTGAGTGAGACCTTAAGGTCTGATTTAAGTGGTTCAGCCCCCAAGAGCTCAGCCCCATATCAAAGGATCTCTCCTAAGATCTTTAGAAACAGCAGAGTGTCCAATCGGCCTAGGAAGGATTTATAGCTGTTGTCCCAAAGAAACTAGATTAGAGATTTCAAAACCTGCTTTCTTACCACAATGACCTCGGTTAAACATTCAGATTGTTGAGTCCTGCCTGCCTCCAAGGTAATTAATTACCTCCCAGGTAATTCTGGCGCGGAGCCTTGTTGGAAACATCTGGGGTAGATCATCCCGACTTCTGTAATGGCGGGTTTTTATGTGCTACTTCCTAATGGTACTTCTGGGCCATCCTTAATTTTGTCTTTTCCAGCTCAGAGATTCTTAATAGGAGTGTCTGGTGCTCGATGTATAGGGCTCAGGGGGCCGATGAACCCCCTGAAATTCTATGCAGGATTTCACATATACATGAACTATGTGCAGTCTCAAAGGAATCTATGGCCCCCAAAAGGTTTAGAACCTCTGCTTCAGCTGTTCCCATCACCTTTCTGCCCTGACTCGCTGGAGCTGGCACATGGCTTTCTGCCCTGGCCCATCTTCCTGGCGTCAGTGAACAGTATATATATTTTAGAACTTCACATTCAACTATAAAACACAGATTATTAAGGAAAGAGAGGGGTGAAGTCCATGTTCCCATTGAAATTACTTTTGGGGGGAAGGTAAGCCTATGGTAGTTTACATAGAATACTGCTGTCCCCTACTTTAATGAGCAACTTAAAAACATCCATGCATTTTGGTAATTCTACTGTTTCCATTTTTTCCCCCTAAAGCCCACCCTTTTCGCTGAACCACCTTAAGTATGGATGTAATTGTGTTACTTTGCTTCTCTAGGTCCGGCGTTGCCCTCACCATGCTCCACTGTCCACAGAACCAAGTCCTGACTCCTTGGCCTGGCAGCTGTGCCCTTTACAATCTGACTATCTCCTGCTGCTCCCCTAACTGTGCTCCTTGCCAGGCCCCAGCCCTGCCTGTGCCCTCTTCCCTCTGGGCCTGCATGGGATGCCCTTCCTTTCCTCTCCACCTGTCACAGTTTTACCCTTATTCAAGGCCTTCTTCCTCTCTCCCTTAGCCAGAAATTTCCTCTTCTCTGAACATCAGATGGACTCGGTTCCTATGGGTCTTACGGCATTTGTAATATACTGATTCATGGTTGATCATTCACCACTCCTGTTCCTCTTCTTCCTTACCAGATTCTAAGTCCTGCCAAAGCGGGCCCCATGCTGATTTAACTGTACCTGGTGCGCTGCCGTCACAGTACCGAGCATACCATAAGCCCTCAGTAAATCTGGTGAATACAGTTAAAAACCTCGATCTGGCTATTTTAATTTGGGAAAGTAAGTCTGTTTGTCTTTTCTCCTGGTAATCTAAGTTGAGCAATAGCTTGAGTATGGCATACAAATTACATTTATTCTTGATGAGTTAGAAAAGGCTTCATAGAAATTTATGATTTAAAAAAAAATTTAATGTCATTTTTTATAACACTTATGAGGCTTGTAATAGTGCAGTATTTTTATCTCTTTTGACTGGTGACAGAGGCCACAGAGAGGGTAGGAGACAAAACAGGCTGGAACCCAGGCCTTCTGAAGACACATCAGGAAAAGCTTATCATTGGCTGTGCGAAGAATGGAATACAAATGTGTTCACACATTGCCAATGGAGTCAACAGTCCTATCAGTCAAAAAATTTGGTTCAGTATAGATACTACAAATAATGGACTATTAAAAAAATTTTTTTTTTTTAGCAGTCTCTTTTGGCATTGCTGGCTCTTTGTCTTCCTGTTCCTTAAATAAGGACATACCTGTGAGTCTAGTCTTTGGCCGTCTGCTTTTAGCCCTCTCTAGTATCTCCCTCGGGGACCTACTCCTGCCTCAGGTTTTAATTATCACCACCCTCTGACTTTTCTAATGTCTTTGTCTGTTGTGATGACCCCTCCCCTGATCTCCACCTCATGGCAATTATGGTTTGCCAGAAGTTTCCATGTGGAGTTCTGCCATCACGTTAAACTTCTGATATCTAAATCCAAACTTACCCTCTTCTCAAACTAGTTTGTTTAATGACCATTCTAATTATCAAGGTTTAAGTCTTTGTTATCTTTAACGTCTTCATTCTTCGTAGTTTATTCATTAAGTCTTATCAATTCTTCCTTTAAAATGTTTACCACGTCCATTTGAGGATCTAGAGGCTTTTTAGCAAAGATTGCATCTTTCTTGAGAGCTTCTCACCTTGGCACATTCTTTTCTTTCTATTTCCATCACCACACTTCTAAGCCAGGGCATCTGCTGCCTCATCCTTAAATTAGAGTAATAATATTTGCCTGATTAATGTTCCTAAAATGTAAACCGGATTATGTTACTTCGTTCCCCACCTCCAAATTCTATTGGTGTCCGTTTGATCATAGGATAAAACTCTCAGTCCTCAGCTTGGCATAGGAAGCCTCCCCCAGTATTCCATCTGTGTCGTATAATACTCCCCCACAGGAGTTCTTTGCCCCTGGAAAAGTCTTCTGTTCATGCTCCCAGAATGTATGTTCCACTGCCTCACTCTGGTACTCAGTTTATTCCTTTTTTTTTTTTTTCCCCAGTCTGTCTTTTCTGTTCCTTTTCATTCAAGGCCCAACTCCTGACTCATCTTTTTGATATGGTTTTTCCTAAATATTGAAATCTGCATCTCCAAAGTTGTTGGGCCCTTATTGTTAATATTTTTGTCACTTGATGTGTTGTCAAATGAGCAGCATTGGGACCACTTGGAAGCTGGCTGGAGCTATAGAACCTCAGGGCCCCACCTCAGACATGCTGAATTCGAATCTGTATTTTAGCAAGATGCCTGAAGAGATTCATGAAGATTGAGAAACCCTGGTCTACTCCACTTAGATATGTAAATAATACTTAATTATACATTGATTTTTATACGTATCTGTACTCAACACCCTTGAAGTGTAGAAACCTGTTTTCTTTTACATCTCTCTCAAACACAATTTCATGGCAAAGTAGGTGCTTAATAAATGAATTTCAATGTCCTTTCCTTAATTGTCCTATTAAGAGGGAAAAAACCCCCAAGACTCCTAGAAAGTGAATGTAAGCTTTCGCTGTTGTTTCCACGAAGAGAAGCTCAGTTGATTGCACCGACAGTTCGCAAAGAAAGCAGGGCCGGGTCTCTCATGTGATGATCTCTTTATACCCCTGTAGCATCTTGGGCATGCCCCATTAAAACACCTTTCTGTTCGCATTACAGCTGTGCAATGTCTTTCTTGCCACCTAGACAGGTAGCTATGTCTTAGTCACTCATTCAGTAATAGCACTTTGCGCATCAGTGACACATAGTCAACACATGTTGACTGATTTGAATTAATAAACGAATGAATAAGTTGTTACATGAATACATTATAGGCATTAAACCTAGGCCTCTGCTGGACGTTTCTTACTAGAGTGTCCATTTACTGTATAGTTACTTATTATGGTGTAAAGTCTGTATATTTATCACCATACTTTATACAACAGATAAACTGACAGACTCTCCAAACCAGAGATCTGCTTCTTTGTTTTCACTCCATTGCTACCATAGTTCAATTTTTGAGAACTGAAGATGAGAAATATGAAGGCTGAAAGGAGAAGCAGGAAAGAAATGCAAGACTCTTATGTGAAGAGTCTATTACACTCAACTGACAATGACTTAAAGGGAGACCCAAATAAAAATAGCTTTTCAATTATAAATGTCTCAATATTCACCTGACAAAGTGTTCTCCTCTAACAAGTTCACCAAACAAAAAGGAGTCATAAGGTAAATGACTATGGAACAAAGTGGTGTTTATGTAGCTGGAGGGTACATGCTGTTTCACGATTCTGTTTTATGTCTGAAAAACATATGAGGTTCTGCTGAGCTTAGTAAAGACATGTCTGCTTTGTGGAAAATGTTGTCCATCAACGAAGCAAAGAGAAAGCTGAGAGCGGAGAGTGTCACTATAATCTTCCACAAGCCTGAGTTCATAGAGGCCCAAAGAACACAGTAGTGCTGTAGGTGACTCCGGCATGCATTTGTACAGTTCCTTAACTTTTTGCATGGGAATGTGTCTTCTTTCTACCAGAAGACTGCAAGGAGGGCAGGGACATGTGTTTTATATTCTGTCCATAATTGATAATGCTCAGCACATACAGCTTCAGTCTATCCTTCCTTCCTTCCAGCAACTATTTATTGAGTGACTGAGATGGAATATGGAGACATTCTACCTGTAGAATAGAATATTCTATTTGAGGGCTATCATATATGCTAGGAAAAAAAAATCACTCATCAAAACAAAACTCTTTCTCTTCACGGAACTTGCATTCTAGTGGAGCAAAAAGACAATAAGTAAAATAAATGAAATACATAATTAAATCCCAATATGCACTGTAGGAAAAAAATTAGAGAAAGATGTTGGGGAAGTATACTTTTAAATAAGGAGTTAAAGAAGACTCCCTGTTGAAGAGGAATATTATTCAGAGCAGGCCCTGCCGGCAGGCCCCAGAAGATGGAAAGTTACTAACAATAGCGAGAGAGAACCAGAAGCCCCACTGGAAGCAAGAGATAACCGCCATTTCTGCTTCTGTAAACAGGCTTCCCGCCATGAGTTCCTGAACTGACCGCTGTTCCCACCTAAAGCAACCCCCTCAGTTTAAACCCACCTACCAGCAGTCAGCATAGCCCTTGGAACCTGACCCCTTGCACTCCTCTATAAAAGGTCTATAACCCTGCTGCCCGGGGCCCAGAATTTTGAGCACAAGCTCATCTGGGTCCGCTGGCATAAAATAAACCTGAGTTCTCCTACTTCTCTGAGAGTGTTGCTTGGTTTCTCAGCGGTCTGATTTTTATTTTCCGCAGCACCGCAAGAAAGTGAGGTTTACGCAAGGATGAGCAGAAGGTGAAATATGTAGCTACCTTGAGAAGGAGCATCCTGGAGCACGGAAGAGCAAGTACAAGGGGCAAGAGGTAGGCGAGTGCTGGTATGGACTGGGAACAGTGGGAAAGTTTTCCTGGGTTTGGAATACAAGGAGCTTAGGGGAGCACAAGAAGGGAGATGAGGTTAGATCTTACATCTTAATAGGATCTCTGGCTGCTATACTGAGAAAAGCCTGAGGGGGATAAGGGTGGAGACAGAAGACCACTTAAGAGGCCACTGTAGTAATACAGACAAGAGATAACGGTGGATTGTATCAGAGAGGCAGCGGTGGAAGTGGTGAGGAGTGGCCACATTTCTGAATATATTCTGAGTGTAGATCCAACAGGGTTTGCTGGTAATTGGAATTGGAGGCGTCTAGGACCCAGGCATTCACGAATTTTGGCCTGAGCAACTAGGAAGATGCAGTTTCCATCAAAGGAGATGGGGACGGCTGCCAGTGAAGTGTTTCAGGGAGGATTAGGAATTTAGTTTGAGCCATGTTGAGTCTGACATATCTTTTAGACAAGTGAAGATGTTGAGGAGGCAGCTGGATATTTGTGGAGTGAATGAATAAGCAGGATCTTAATCAAGTGCTTAACTCTCTGTTAGACAAAAATCAACATTTTCCCCTACCACACCTGCCTAAATTCCTGACCACCTGCTGGTCACCTCCCCTTAGATATTCCCTAGACCCTCCACATGTCTAAAATGAAACTCGCTTTCTTTCTCCCAAACCTGGTCTCCCTGTTCGTGAATGTAGAGAACAGTACCACCAAACATGCAAGCATCTCTTTCATTTTCCTCATGCTCGCATCTGCTGGTCACCAAACCTTACCAATCCTGCCTTCATGCTGTCTCTAGAATCCATCTCTCCCTTCTATCTTCACTGTTGCTTTTTAAAATTAGGTTTTCATTATCTCTACCTGGATTGTGTCAATCTTTTCCTACCTGGTTTCCTGGTCTCTCATTCATCCTTTACATAGCTCTCACGGTGATTTTCTAAATTGCAAATGTGGTCATGTCATTTGTCCACTTAAAAGTCTCTCAAAGGCCTCCTTTTGTCTATAAAGCCACAAATTCAGAGTTTGACCTACAGGAATCATCATGATCTGGCCCTACTTCCCTCACAGATTTATTGAGTTTCACACGCACACCACTCCTATCCATTAGCTACACTGCACTACCTGTAGTTAATTGATTTGTTCATTGAATGTTCAAATATATGGAGAGTGCTTCCTATGTTACAAGCAACTATGATGAGCTCTGGGGATACAATGCTGGATGTGGCCACCTTAGTTCCTGCTTTCATGGAACCATACCTTCTCCACTCCCGTGCCTTTGCACTTTGACCCCTCTGCTTTGAGTTTATCACTACCTTCCCCTCCCTGCACCTGACTGCCTCGCAGATAACACCAACTCACCTTTTAAGATTCAGCGCACATCATTTCCTTGTATTAGCACTTTTCTTGACCTCATTCTTTCATCTAAAAATGTTTCCTTCCTCAAAAGGTATTGAATAACTTTATAGCTCTGGAAGCGAGATTATCTCTAAATACATCCCAGGTTCAGTTTAGAGTATTGTATATTATACTAGGAGATTATAGCTCCAGGAATAGGATTTTCTTCTTGATTCTAAGAGGCAGAAAAGCTTCCTTTTTCTGCATTTGTCCCTCTGTTCTTGGGCTCCACAAATGGGATAAGTAATTGTTAACTTGCCACAGGGCGACTGCATCCAATGCACTGGATTCACATGCAGCGGCTGTTTCAGAATTTTTGTATCGTAAAAACTTAGGGGTGGTGATCTCCTTGATAAAGGTGCTGGGGAACTTTTCCTAAAGCTGAGTTGCATAGCAAGCTCACAAGTTTTAGTTAAATTAATACATATATTAGTATATGTATTATACAATATATAATATTATATATATGTAATATATATACTATTGTATAATAAAATAATAATACATACACATAGTAGCTTGGTGGGGGACTGATAAAGGGAGGTTAAAGGCTCTTTCAAGCCATCCCTCAGTGTTACCACTGTACAGAAACATGGCAGCATGACTGCCTTATATACAGCTGCCCATACTTCCTGAACTGCTCTTCTTTGTAACTCCTACAGAAGGTACATGGCTTGGGAGTGAGAATACATAAGGATTAAGAGATGTATAAATAGATGGGGGGGTGTAGATAACGAGGATGAGTACCAAGAAAAGTAAAAACCTTCCTCATTTGTCTGTACCCATCACCGAAGAGGTGCTTTAGTATAGGAGTGAGCATTCTGCTCAGGCTAAGAAATCCTAGAAACTCTGCCCCCAACCTCTACGGCTCTTCTTTTTTCTTTCCTTCTCTGTTTCTCCATGTCCCCACCTCTCTCTGAATGTACACATAGATACATTTAGATGATTTTAGAAAGCTCCATTGGAGAATAACTATATTTTGTCAATATGCAACAGCACTAAAACCAAGTACTCCAGGAAAAGAGCCTAAAAAACTCTTGGTTCTCTCCCTTTTGACTTACTTGTAGGCTGCACATGGTAGTATATCTTATAATGGGGTTTTAAAAATGGATATCTGATACTTTTCTTGCCTTATCTCTAGTGTGATTAGGTAGTCCACAACCAGGTTATCACTGTTGAAGCATTTTAAAGAATAGTATAATGCCACTCTGGCTATGATAAAAACCATAGCTCCCATATTGGTACAGTAGGGTGAGCCCTCCATGATGACTGCTAGCCCATGTTTGGTTACACATATTTGCCCACATTTGCACACACAAATACACACACCTAAACATTGTAACCAGATTTGTCTTTTCTTTCTGTATTGCTCCAAATATTTAAAGACAGTATTTCATCAGTGATTGTCAATCAGGGTTATAAAATCACATGAATATATTTATAAGCTACACTTTAAATAATTTATGAAGGACACCAATTTGCTGTGCAGAAGAGCTAGCAGAGCCACTGTTAATATTTTAAAATTTATTTAGAGAGAACCCTGTTCCTTTACTACTTAAAATATAGTTACATCTGCATGTAGCTGATTATTTATTAATTTGTCACATTTCAATTTATCAATGAGACATTTTATAAATTAAAATCATGTCAAGTAAGGGGACTATCCTGATTATGAAGGTTTATGATTAGGTGATGATTAAGAGTGCTTTGCTTAATAATTATAATGACTTAATGACACTTGTGGTTATACTTTATAACAAAAATTGCACATTTAATAGTATGGGAAGGAAGGTCATGTAGTAAACGGACAAGAAAAAAGTGTCAGTCCTGAAGCTTTACATTAGATTCCTATCGATCTGATGTATGAAATTTCCTTGCTGTGTTTGCATGGTTGTCAGTATCTATCGTTGCATGTTAGTGATTTTGCTGGCTGAGTATAATAGACAAGTTAAATGCCAGAGTATGGGCATGCTAAGAGCTCAACCCCGGGGACTTGGACTTACTATTGAGAGTGCAAATTTCTTCCCTACCTTTGCCCTATCTCTGTTCAGAAAGCTGAGCCACAGACTTATGTAAGTGCTTCGGCCACGTGCCAAGCTAAAGAGGGGGGTTCCACCTGTTATCTGATAGAGTTTGGGTGGCATGTGCCTCTTTTCCATAGCCCCTTAGCCAAGATTTAGATATCTGCTCCAAGGCCAGTCATTTGAACAGTAATATCTGGTGGATGACACCATGGGCTCTGAAGTCAGATTCATTTATTCATTTCATCATTCGAAAGGTATTTATCCAGTGCCTGCATGCCAGGCATACTTCTAGTTGCTGGGAATACAATAGTGATCCTGCCTTCAGCGATTTCAATTATAATGATTGCTTAGGTTCAAATCCTGACTCTACCTGTGAACCTTGGGCAAGATGTCTTATTCTGAATTTCAGTCTCCTAATTTGTACCAGACTCAGATAAAGTACCCAACATTGTGCCTGGCACCTTGCAATATCAGTAGTTTTCACTGTTGAAAAAGTCAAATGACTTTTTCCCATATTCCTGCCACATATTAATTGGTTGTGAACGTGATCTATTATTTGAAATGACTCTGACTCTACGCTGTTTAGTCTAAGCATCACTTATAACACAGTAATGGCCATGCAATAATGGGAATATTATTACTGTCTTCCTAATAAGGTTTTGCCTTTCAGGAAACACACATGAAATGAATATCCAAGCCCTTTCCTTCAGGGCACTGAAAGTAGGAATAGAGGACAATTTCTCTAAGAGCTATGTACACATTGTATGAGACACAAAAATGGAAAGAAAGAAAATTCGAGACAATATTTTGTTTAAATGTTAAGAAGTAGTATTAAAGGCCTTGGGCCAGGGAATTTTAAAGGGTAGAATCTCCCTTATGTTAGAAGAGGGTTCATTTCATCTTGTCATTGAAATTATCTGAGGAAGGACGAGAGAACCTGTTTGGTTATAAAAATCTAATGAACTGTCGAGCTGTGTGAAGCTCCCTAATAATTGAGTTAGTTGCATCAAAACTATGAGGCACTTTCAAGTGTTGAAATGAAGGCCCTAAACTGATCACCTCAATTGTGTACTCTTTTCTCAAAATGCCTGGAAACCTGTCCAGGCTGGAGATTGGTTACCTGGCCTCACCAAGCTGTCCCAGAGAGCACTGATTTGTTTTCCTGTTAGGAAATGAGGTGAACTCATCCGAAAGACAAGGGGGTCGGGGCATCGCCACGCTCGTCCCCAGAGACTAAGGGTGGGGTGAGTTCTGAAGGCTATTTAAGAGGACATTTTTGGGAAAACAGGAGGTGGCACCAGAGAGCTTACGGTGGAAAGCGCAGGAAGCGCTGCTCAAGCTGCGTCCCAAAGACATTCACGGAGAGAAGCTGATGATAAAAGGAAACCTGACACTTAACAGCGTCTCCTAGGGTTTGGAGCACAGTTGGAAGAATCACCTAGAAAAGTGGTAAAAACGAACCCAAACCAACTAAATGAGTATCTCTGGGACTGGGATCTAACACTGATCTCTTAAAAAAAGAAAAAAAACTCCCCTAGATAATTCTTAATGTAGCCAGAGGTGAAAACCATTGCTAAAGGCCAGTACTTCTCCTGGTCCCCAGACTGTTATCACCTGGGCATTTGTAGAAATGCAAATTATCAGGCCCCACCCCAGACCTGCTGCATCAGAAACCCTGGGGGTGAAACTCAGCAATCTGTGTTTTAATAAGACCTCCAGGGTGACTCTGATGCTCGCTCAAGTTTGAGAACCACTGTTCTGGATAAGTCATGTCAGACAAAAAAATCAGGAAGGCAGTTAGGTTGAAATGGCTGAGGTTGGAGGCCCACTGTGGTTCCCTTTTGTACTTACGGAAAAGAATTAAAAACATATTCCTCATTCCCATAGAGCCTCTGAGAAGGGACGGGATCTAACTTTGCAGCTTTATCTCCCTAAAACCTCTTAGGAAAAAATCATAGACCTCCTGGTTCCACCTGGGTCCTATGACTTTAAATAAAATGCAGAGACTGATGATGGAAGGCTGTCTGCCCACCAGAAGAACAGTTGGCTCCTGTACCTGGGGGCGGAGCGGGGAGGGGGGCAGGGGGAAGTGAACCGGGAAGATAAGGGCTTTCTGGACCAGGAAAGAATAACCTAAACATAAAAAGAAAAGAAAATCATTAAAACTGAACTTTGCTTTACTTATTCCTTTTACTTCATGAAAGCAAATTTTTTTTTTTTTTTAGGCACAGCACTGATATGTTAATAAAATTGAAGAATGTCCCTTGTACTAAGTTTTCAGTCCGAGATGAGAACTGCATAAGAACACGTTCTAATGATGCGTTGGTTTTCTCACAGTAACATCCAACCCCCAGAACATTCTTCAGCAGCACCCACACTCTCCTGTCCTAGTGAATAAACCTGGAACAGAGCTGAAAATCTGAGCTGCTGCCACGCGGATGGGGAAGGATGTGCCTGGGAACTGTAGCCTGGCTCTGCTGCTGACTTCAACGGGGAGTGCTGGGAAGTCACTTAGCTTCTCTGGCCTTCAGTTTTCTCGAGCAGAAGATGACAGAAACCACCCAGCAGAAGTGAAATGTCAAAGTGATCTGCGCAGGACTGGGAAGAGGGCCATGTGCCACAGCCTAGCAGGGAAGAGAAAACTGCACGGGCTCATAGTGTCACCTCCTGGTAAATGGGCAGAATGAAATTTAAGCTGCAACACTGAGAAGTTTAATGACCAGATGTGGGCTAAACCCTCTGTGTTCATTTTCTGGTTATTTTAATTGTCTTTTCTTCCCCACCCTCATATTCTCCGTAAATATACTGCCTTCACCAACCAATAATCAAAGTAAACCAAAGGAACCATTATAGATGAATCATATTATATAAATAAGTAAAGAACCTCCACCAAATCCCAGATGATTGATTTTGTGGAACAGAAATATCTTTTTTGCTTACTTTTAAGTTCATTTGATGAAAAAATACCGCATGGGATCATTATTTTAAACGCAAATTGCATTTAAGAGGAAGTGCCTGGCAAACCTTCTGGGGATGTAAATAAGCTACTAATTTCATTCGACTAAAGGCTGTGAAATGCATTTCTGGGAATTACTGTGCAGAGACATGCTTCCAATGCTTTATAAGATGGACTTCTCTGGGCTTGGAGAGATAAATGGAATCCTATTCACTGTACTTGTTATTAAACTGAAGCTCCTCAATGACCCAGGCTCATTTTATCTAACTATATAGCCAGCTTTTCTGGATTTACAAAAGATGAGATTTTGGGGAAGAAAATGAGAAACAATGAGTCATCCACACAGGCACATAACTAGCAATTCGAAATCGGTATTCAGACCATCTGATCTTTACATCCCTTCCTTTGTTCAGTCTTAGCCCAGCCTCTGAAAGCTTCCCAGGTACTATTCTATTCATTGCTCTGTTCAGTGCAGTCACTGCCATGTTCAGTACTGCCCTCTGTTTCTCTAATGGAGGTTTGCTTTCAAGACCAGTGACGACTCTTTTCAATATATATTTAGTTTTCTCACTTCCTCCCATGAGTTCCATCATTTTCTTTTTCATTATATTTTACTTTATCACTTTCTTTCTTTCTTTGTTTTATTTTCATGTTTTTACTCTGGTCCTTGTTTCCCTCCATGACACCTCTCCTACCCTTAATGTTATTCTCTAGAATGCTCTTAGGTTTCCTACCTTTCTTTTTTATTTATACAAACAACTGTGGCATACAAAAGGCCGTGGAAACTTGCCGATTGCAGGATGGTTTGGCACACGGGAGGCACTCAATCCATATCTGTTCAGTGACTGCCTGGGTAAGTGAAAATAGAAATGACACCTTTTCTATTTTTTTTTTTTTTGCTACAATCTTTTTTTTTTTTTAATTAAAGATTTATTTATTTATTTGAGAGAGAGAGGATGAGCAGGAGGGGCAGAGGAAGAGGGAGAGACAATCTCAAACAGACTCCATGCTATGCACGGAGCCAGATGTGGGGCTCAATCTCAGGACACTGAGATCAAGAAGTGAGCTGAAACCAAGAGTAGGTCGCTTAAATGACTGTGCCACCCAGGCACCCCTTTTTGCTACAAGCTTATGCAAAATTATAAACTAGTAATTCCGTCCCTTCAAATGTGTGTCAACTTTTTTTTGCTAAACCACTTCATTGAGGTATGACCGACTCCAAAAAACTGTACATATTTAATATACACAACTTGGCAAGTGTGGAGATAAGTAAATACTGTGAAACCATCACCACGATCTGCACCATAACGTATCCATCACCTCCAAAACCTTCCTCCTTCCTTCTTTATTATTATTTCTTTGTGATAAAAATACAACGAAAGATCCAGGCTCTTAGCAAGTTTTTAGGTATACAATACAATAATAACTAGAGGCACTACGCTGTATGGTAGATGTATAGGGCTTATTCTGCTTGTATAATTAAAATTTTGTATCCTTTAATTAATACCTCCCCTTTTCCCCCTCCCTGCAGCCCCAGACAACCACTGTTCTAATCTCCCCTTCTATGAGTTTGACTATTTTAGAGTCATCATGTAAGTGGGGCATAATTGTCCTCTAGTTTCATTTATGTTGTCGCAAATGGCAGGATTTCCTTCTTTTTAAGGCTGTATAATATTCCACTGTATGTATGTACCACATTTCCTTCATCAGTTCATCTGTTGGTGGCTATATAGGTTGTTTCTACATTTTGGCTATTGTGATTAGTGTGCTAGGGACATGGGAGTGCTAGTATCGCTCAAGATTCTGGTTTCATTACCTTTGGCTAAATATCCAGAAGTGGTGTTGCTGGATCATATGGAGGCTTTATTTTTAATATTTTTAATATTTTGAGGAAATTCCATACTGTTTTCTGTAGAAGCAGCACCATTTGCATTCCCACCAATAGTGTACAAGATGTTACAACTTCTCCACATCCTTGCCAAGATTTGTTCTTTCTTACTTTCTTCTTTCTTTCTTTCTTTCTTTCTTTCTTTCTTTCTTTCTTTCTTTCTTTCCTTTCTTTTTATTGCTAAGAGCCATTCTGACAGGTGTGAGGTGATATCTCATTGTGGTTTGATTTTCTTTTTCCTGATGATTAGTGATTTTGAGTTTTTTTCCATATACCTACTGGCCATTTATATGTCTTCTTTGGAGAAATGTCTCTTCAGGTCCTTAGCTCATTTTAAAAATTTGGTTATTTGGTTTTTTGCTATTAGGTTGCAAGGGTTCCTTATATATTTTGGAGATTAACCCTTTATCAGATATATGGTTTGCAGATATTTTCTTCTGTTCCATAAGTTGTCTTTTCATTTTGTTAATTGCTTCCTTTGCTCTGCAGAAACTTTTAGTTTGATTTCTATTTTAGTAGCT